>NW_028324311.1:9651046-9836046 GCF_058129835.1 Hydra viridissima | reverse complement strand
ATCTCTGGCCATTCTGGATAGGTTTGGATATTTGTCAGATCGAGATTTCCACCAAAGTAATATGTTGCTATTATTGCCGCCATCTATCTTACTTGTATCATTACAATAGTTTTCAAACTCATTACATGGGTTTGATGAAACACGCGATTTGAACGGGGTATATTTTGAAACGTTTTGAATGCTTGTAGCAGTTGTACCATTGCTTGGGGCATAATTGATTTGATATTCACAATTGACTGTGTCCATAATCTTTGTATACGACTCGCTGTTTGCGCCCTTATCATTTTTGTAATATTCAATACCAAATCTTGGGTCCAGGACAGTGCAGATAGTAAAGCAGTCACTAGTCAAATTATAATATTTTGACATTTTTGCGAGCGCTGCAACTGTAGAGCGGTGTAGATTATCTTCAGGGTTGGTTTTTGTGGTCATCCATTCAGTAATGTGATCCAAAAGAATATTGAAGAGAGGAACCACCAAAGACAATGTGGAATATGAATCACCACTAATGAGCTGGGTAAATTCCTTGAATGGTTCAAGATACAAAACAATTGTTTCAAACCTGTTCCAAACATCTGCTGAAATTGATAGACAACAGTCTGGATTGTTTGCAGTTGAGTCAAAATCGCAAAAATACGCAATGAAACCAACTTTTAATTCCATTGCTCGTTTAAGCATATCAGCTGTTGAGTTCCATCTTGTAGGGACATCGTTTTTTTTTCAAACGCAAAAATTGAGAACAAAGTGAATATTTGAAAATCAAATCCAAATCCTCCAGATATTTGTCAAATCAAATTCAAATCTATCCCCTCAAAGAACAGTTCAAATTCAAATCTTTAAAGGTTTGACGTATATTTGATTTTGCCGAACACTAATTACAATCTTCTCAATAAACTACAATATAATTACTAATACTATCAACAACAATTCTCTATTTATTAGCCAAGAAATAGACCCCATCGTCGTAGAAGCTGCCTGACTGCGCCTTGAAGAATTTATGAATGTTGGCTTTGGGTTGGCAAACATCACGAAGTTCTTCACTGACGTGTGGAATAGCAGGGAAATTATGATAGTCTCTAGGAGCGATATCTAGAGAATATGGCGGGTGGGGCAAGATCTTCCATCCCACCTCTAAAAGTTTAAAACGTGGGTTTTTTCGTGTGCGGCCACGCATTGTTTTATAGAAAATGATGCTTTGGCAGCGTTTGAGTGACTCTCTGCCTGAGTCTTTTTAGTTTTTGATAGTAATAGTCAGCCATGGTGGTGGGTTGGAAAGGAAGAAGCTCAAATTGCATGATGTCATGTACATACCACCACACTGATAACATGATATCCTTTTGATGAGGATCTGTTTTGAGCTCTGGTTCTGCCCACTCTTCATCAGCAACCCACTGACGCTTTTCTCTGTAGTTTACAGTAACCACTTCTCATCGCCAGTAAATAAGTAATCAAACCAGTCAAAGTGCTTTTGGAGAACAAGAATAAGCAGATCTCAAAGTATAAGTCTTTCTCATATTGTGTTAGACTGTTGGGAACCCTAAACTCCAACTTCGAAACCTTTCCCAATTAATAAAGATAGTGCAGCACTGATGTGTAAGAACATCGCAGTGTGGAGGCTATGAAATCTCCTGGTTTGCGCACCGCTTTAGAATTAACTTCATTTGGACGAACAGACCTTGGACAATCCGTGAGTGAAAGGTTGAAACCAAATTTGACAAGTGTGTTTGGTAATACTGACTCTGCCTAGGGCTTAATATATGTTATTTTCGGCCTCACCAGTGGAATGACTGAGCTGGAACTCATATAAGATGCAGTGTCGAATATGGGATTTCTGAACTGACATTTAATGCCAAGTGAATCACCTGTACTCGCTTACATTGTTGCGTAGAGATTTCTGGAAAATAATGAATTGTCGATGCATTAAAACAAAATGCTAAAACATTCTAGAAAATCATAGAAGTTCCCATTTTCTAATGGGATCCATTTGTAATAGCGCAAGTGCAAATGAACTTTCTTTCTAATCCAATAAATCGACATTAGATTTATATTTTCCTAAGAAAAAGTAATTGAATTACAATTTCACATTTCTGACATGCCAATTTTTAAACTAAAATAAAGTTACCGTTTATTTTATAAAATTTTAGTACCTGTATGTTTTTAATAGGCATTTTATCGTATATGACACACTGTTAAAAATTTCCGTTAAAAAACGGAAAAATATTCTGTTACTTGCACGGAAAGTATCCGTAAATCCATGTATGGGATGTACAGATACATCAAGGAGGTTTAATACACAGGAGACGGCACGGTATATACGTTTATATAAAACGCGCTGAAGCCAGTTTTGAAAATCAGCCGCCATCTTGGTTGACCCAAAACATTTTTATAATTTGCGCAGATCTATGGAGAAAAAACAGATGGAACGCAATCAAAGAATTGCAACAAGTCAATAAATAATTCGCCAGTTATACTTTCGAGGTTATATTATGTTACAATGAATTGTTTGCTAACTGATTATCTGGTTCAGCTTATTCCAAAATATATGGAATACTGAAACAGACATTCAGATAGCTGTATGTCAACACAAAATTAGCAGACACCATGTTTTACACAGTATGAACGTTTCTTGTGGAAATAAAAACAAGCGTTTGCCAGCAATTTTTTATATGTTCCAAAAAACTGTTTTGCTGAAGGGTATTTATTACAACCCAATAAACCTCTTATTTTTCCAAGAAAAAATTACTGTACCTATGAAAAGTAATGCCACCAGCACAATCTCCTGAAGTACACCCATAGGCAGAACAAGATACCAGTGCTTGGTTTGCAAGTACTTTTCAGCATACCAGTACCTGGTATGCTGAAAAGTATTTGCAAACCAGGAAATTGAAGTTTAACACAAAAAAAATTTTGTGTTAATTTTTAAATTTGTAAGCTATTTCCTTTTGAATAACTTAGGGTAGTAAAAGACATGCATTTAAAAACACTGTCAATTCTGGAAGGGGGATTTCAGAAAAATCACTTAATAGTTTTTTTATTGAAATAAATATATTATATGTGAGTTTTTTTTTTTTTGCAATAAAATATACTACATATGATTTTTTATTTATAACTTTGTCATTATTTTAGATCAGTAGTAAAAATTTGTCATTTGTTTGATATCTTTATTGCTGTGTTTATAACCTCACCAATATCAAAATATGAATTTATAAACTTTCATTTTATACTTTGCAGAAAACTTCGGAAAACTTTCTCTCTGTATCAACCATTTACATAACATTAAAATGTAATGCCACCAGTACAATCTCTTGAAGTATACCCATAGGCAGAACAAGATGGCATGTCAATTTAAATTTGTTTATCAATATTTATCATTTTATTATTATTCAGTATAAATCATATAAAGCTTAATAAAAAGTTATAACTTAATTATATATATATATATATATATATATATATATATATATATATATATATATATATATATACATATATATATATATATATATATATATATATATATATATATATATATATATATATATATATATATATATATATATATATATATATATATGTTATGATAGTGTCATGTATATATATGCATTTATATACATACACTTAAGTTATAGCTTATTATCTTATATACATGTAAATACAAACTTGTTTCAACTCACAAACATATGGTTTTCTTTTCACAAGAATCTTTCGTGTATCTGAAATACAGTCTCTGTTGGTAGCATGTTGAAATACAGCTATCTGAATGTCTTTTTCAGTATTCCGAATGTTATTGAAACGAACTGAAGAAGACTATCAGTTAGCAAACAATTCTTTACATGATAGCATAAGTTACCAAGCATAAACTGACCAATTCTTATTATTCAATCATTTGATTGCAATCATTTCAATGTTTTAATTTGGTTTAACAAAGTTTTAAATAAAATCCTAAGTTCCGCGAAATTCTTTTGGGTTAACCAAGATGGCGGCCAAATTTCAAAACTGGCTTCAAAAAAGTCACGTTATGCCGTCTCCTGTGTATTAAACCTCCTTGAGATACATTATGTACGGAAATTTTCCGTATCTGCGGCTAAATTTTCAAATACGGAAGTTTCCGTTGTATTAATAACTGCAGTTATAATTAACATGTTAAACCGCCATAAGTGATTATTTTTCAAACTTATATTTGGGTACACATTCAGCTTCAAAAAGAAATAGAAATATTTATAAAAGTTGACAATTGCATCTTCTTCTTCTTCGATTATTTACTGAAAAATTTGTAATGCTTTTATCAAAAGTTGGATTTCACTATAGATATAATATTTATAACATAATTTTTTATAAAATATATTAATATTATATATTAATTTATATAAATATTATAATATATATATATATATACTGATGTATTATCAACTCCAGGGATATTAAATTAATTATTTTTAATTATTTTGTGTTTAGCAAAAATATTAGTAATAAAGAGAGATATAGTGGTTTTGTAACAATTTTTAGCTTAAGCAAGAAAAAGTTAATTTTCAAACATTCTTAGAATAATGAAATGTTATTTCATAAATTTAGTTTTTTTTTTAGCGATGATTAAGGACCAGATGGGTTAAAGTTATTAATTTTCTATTATAAAATATTCATTTTTCATTATATTATAATATATAACAATGGTATATAAAATTAGTAAAATAACTTAGTATAAAAAATTTTAAATTTTATTTTTTAAATGGTTTTATAATAAATCAAAATAAATTTTTATTAAAGATTAGAAAAGAACATTTAGATTGTTAAAATGTTTATTAGAATGAATAATTGTTATTAGAGTTAAAATAGAGTTTTAAACTTTTTCTTAATTTATCTGCTGCTCAAAAAATCATCGTATTATTTGGTAGGTAAATTTAGTAATTGATTATTAGAATTTGATTTCAAAGAAGTTCTAAAGATTTTTATTTACTTAATAATATAAAAAAATCTAATTTTCTAATTTTAATTTAAATCTAATTTAGTACTGGCACCAACAATGGTAAAAAATTGGCCTTCGCTAAATCAGTCATATAGAGTAACAACTTTAAAGTAATCAATCATTGCACACAATGAGTTTTTTTTTTTAATTTATTACTTTATTAAATATTAAAATGTTTCCTTACTCAAAAACTTATGCATTTTTATTTTTAGTTGATTCGAAATGGATAAGAAAGGAAATACTATATTTTTTTGCATTTGAGTTGATTTATTTATATTTTATGAAACTAATATATATATTAGATAAAAATAAATTTTTATGTACAGTGGGGTGCAAAAAAAAGCCACACTGACATTTTTTCTTGATTTCAAGTATAAATTGTATAATCAAGCAAAACAAAAAAAATTGGATGTGGCAGTGAAAAATTCAGGAAAGAAGAGGTATGCATTTATATAAACTAATATTTATATAACAAAAATCATTAAAGATACAGAATAATATGGGCACATTTAATATTTTAGAAAACAACGAACGGATATAGAAATTGGACAAATTATTGAAGCTGCTGACCGAGGAGAGTCTCATAGAAGCTATGTAGAGCGTTTTAAACTCCACTATTAGCAGATTGGTGAAGAAATATAAACAAAATGGTACAACTGAAAGCTCAATTGGATCAGGGAGAAAACCTAGAACTTCAAAAAAGGAAGATCGCTACATTCTTAATGTTGTCAAAAAAGATTATAAAATCACATGTAGTGAGATAAAACTAGATTTGAACCTTACTAATATCTCAAAGTGGATAATATCTCATCGAATAAAAGTATCAGGTGAATTTTTTTCTGGAAAGCAAATAAAAAAACCATTTGTTAGTGAAATCAATCGCAAAAAAAGAATAAAGTGGTGCATTGAGCACAAAGATTGGACATGTGAACAATAGGCTAAAGTTATTTGGAGCGACGGGTCTCCTTTCATCTTGTTTTATAATGGTCGACCTCACTGTTGGAAATTAATTGGGGAAAAATTCAACCCCCAAACATGAAACGCAACCATTAAACATGACAAAAAGGTCAATGTGTGGGGTTGTTTTAGTGCACACAAAGTTGGACAACTTTACCGGGTGAAAGACACCATGGACCAGCATTTGTATCACAAAATCTTAGTTAATCAACTTGGACCAAGTATAAAAGAATTTTTTCCTAATGGTGACTACATCTTTCAACAGGATAACGATCCCAAACATACAGCACGGTTGAATAAGAGATATCTAGAATCTAAATTAATACCAGTTATGTCTTGGCCAGCACAGTCTCCTGTTTAAATCCAATTGAAAACCTATGGTCTATATTGGATAAAAAGTTGAAAGATTGTAGGGCAACAAATGAAGATGAACTGTTCCAAACTCTTCTTGTTGGTTGGAATGCTTTGCCAAATGACTTATTAAAAAGGCATGTAGATAGTATGCCTTCTAGATGGCCAATTAAGTACTTATACAACTAAAACTTGAAAAATACTTCACAAATCCTAATTTCTTTTTATTATATGTAATATAGAATAATATCAAAAGCATTTCTATCAAAATTGTCTTATATCACTTTTATTATATGAGTTTAAGACATTTTTTATTGCTTTTTTTTTATTAAAAAATTGAGTGTGGCTTTTTTTTTGCACCCCACTGTAAATTTATATAGGATTATGTAATATAATTATATTATTATGTGCTAATACTTTATTAAAAATTTTTTTTTTTTTATTTGAAGTTGTTTATTTACAAATTGATTATTTAATCACGGAAAGTTTAATATTTTATTGTAAATCAAAAATGATTTGTTTTAGATAATATTTTCGATAACATTCAATCTATTTTACATTTAAAATGTTCACTTTTTAAATTTTCATATGAACAACATTCCTTTCATTTACGAAAACTATACGGCAGTTGAGTTGCCACAACCTTTCTGTTGTTTAACGGGGAAAACGCATTGATTTTCAACGGAAATTTCAGTTTATATGCGGAAAATTTCCGGCAGCTACGATGACAAAACCTCCCGTTATTTAACGGAAATAAACGGAAAAAACCCATTGTATTTACAGAAACTTCCGTTTACATGTGATGGGTTTTTCCGTAAAATAACGGGAAGTTGTGTCATCGTAGCTGCCGGAAATTTTCCGTAGAAAACGCGATATTTTTTTAACAGTGCAAATAGATGGTGCTGTAGCTAGATAGGAGCAAGCTTCGTAAAAAATGCTTAAGAACCCAGTATATTTTTTACTGACGTTCCATCTCCATTTTCTTTATTCCAGCCACTTTAAAGGTTTAACTGAAAAGAATCCATAATTTACTCAGGTCTGTTTTAGAAAAAAAATTTTTGCAAGTATTTGAAAACATTTTTATGCAAGTAAATAATCTCCGTTAATAGACAACTCTAATTCTTCTGTTGTGTCTGATGTCGCAATAAAATATTGTATAATCAAACTGTTTATCATCGTTTGAAAATCTTTTTTACTATTAGTTTTGCATGATGTGAAACTCGTTCGACTTAACATTCCACTGAAAAACACGATTGTTCGTCCACATTCACATTCCACTACAATTTAACAACAGATGAAAACCATATTTTAATGTAATTTCAATCTTAAGTGACAGAATTGTTCGAAAATACACATTAAAATTATATTGCTTACTTAAATTAACTACAATTATACACAACTCTCCAACTCTTGCATCAATTACAGTTACTCATTTCAATAGCCATTGTAATGGGTAATACAACTACATTTCATTGACCAAGTCTGGTTAGGGGGTAAAATCAAAAAATTTCAGCATGACGAAAAAAGTTGAGCCTTTATTTGTGTGTTCGCAATTTTTACTGATTAGAGAAATAGTATTACTTACACTCCATTTTGCGTTTTTGCTAGCATGTGTTCATTTGAGAAGATGGCATAACTGTTGCTAAACTATTGTTTTTAATGTAAATTTTATATTTATCTTTTTAAATTTCGTATACAGTAAAATTACCTAATTTCAGATGGATTTGTACTTGAAGTTTCATAACTGGACCATGGCCTACTTAAATACACGGCCTTCTTTTCTGCTTAAATCGAAATAAAATAGGCCAGTTTGAAAATCGTATATTCTGCCGGATGGACAAACTTTTTCAAATCAATTTTAATTATCGAGATATAAATTTAAAGTAAGCATATCTGGCCCAGGATGAAAATTTTTACGTTGGCTAGCTTAATCTAAACTCTACTTAACTTTGAATACTTAATTGTGGCTTCTTTTTGATATTAGATAATAATTATGGTTAATAAATGCTTTTTATTATGGTTGCACCTCTAATTATATTTGTTGTAAAGCAGTCCCAGTTTTTTGTTTTTCAAAGTACAATGATTTGAGAAAGACATAGGTTATATTTGGCAATAGACATTTTGGGACTGTCAGTACTGTGCAAGAAATAAAAATACACAAAAATAAGCTTCAAAAGTATAAAAAAACTTTACCACAAACTGATTAAAAATGAAACAAAATATTTTCAATTTTCTCTGTCTTTTTTTAAATGCAACAATGTTATCTGCAACAATGGAATCCCTGGCTCTTTCTGGTGTTATTAAAATAAATATTTGAAATAACAATCTGTATAATTTCTTTTCCATGACTTTGATGGTTTGTACATAAAAATGGTTGATACCCTTCTCTGCAAAAACTAACTTTGCTGCTTTACAGTGTTGCATTTGAGACTGATAAATAATATCAAAAATGTAATCTATCATAGCAAAACTGTCAAAGACATATTCTAAAATCAGTACTGATAGAGTTGTTATCCCACCTCTGGACAATTTATTTAAATAATTATGATCAGTTGACTCCTATTGAAAATGTTTTGTACAAAGCAATTTGCAACATACTCAAAACTTCTTAATCAATATTTTGGTAATAAAACCAGCAACGTAACTGGCAACTTCACAAGAACCATCCAATAAAGTCACACTATCAAAATCTCATTGATTTTCTCCATCAAGAATCTAACATGTTATATATCTTCTTTTATTTGGATTATACTCTCACAATAAATAACATCTTTCAAACTGACAAGGAATCTCCTACCGCTCAATTGACAGTATTATCATCTTTTTTGCCATGTGTATCAAGTAATTTTGTAAAAGAAGAAACATTTGAAGCATGATTGCCACAAACAACACCTTGAACATTAAAACTATTTTTTATTAAAAATTCAATCAGGTTAAGAATTTCAGACTTTAACCAGTCACTGTTCAATTTTACAATTGGAATTGCTATGACAACACAGGAGATATTTTCTTTCAAACCAACAATCATGAAAGAAACAATGCTTCTATAACATCTGTTTTTCTCACTAATCTCAGTTAAATTGCCACCAGAATATTCAGCACATGGTTACAAATACATTTCATCAAAAATTATTATAAGATCTTTTGATAAGCTCCCATTTTCATGTAGCAACTTCAAAACTTTCATAGAATCTATTTCACCTGATTTAAGCTTGCCTAACATTGATATAGATGGGATTGGGAATTCCTTTAGCAGTAAATGATAAGTTTGCAGTGATGTGTACTGCAACATCAATTGAAATTGAAAAACATTTGAAGAATAAATTATTTTTTTTTTTATTTGGTGATTTTTGACTTCTTCAAGAATAGAAGACAACTTTTCTTTTTCTGTGCTAATATGTGAATTGAGTTTTTCCAGCATACTCCTTCTTTTTAACATAGATTGGTGGGTTACTCTGAGCCAAGGTGATAAGGAAACTGGAAGATTTTTATAAAAAAGTTGGACATGTAAATTTTTGTTGATGCGAATAGAATCAGCAACTTCAGGTATGTGTAGTTTATTTTGAATAATTTTATGGAATACAACACAATCATCAAATTTGGAAAATAAATATCCTACTGGTGAATCAACAGCTGAAAGAGAATTAACATCTTCAATAATAATTCTTATCCTTTGATAAGAATTTCTGAAATTCATCTTCTTGAAATATTCTTTTAGTTGGTGATTTTCTTGGTCCAGTTATAACTGGAAGAGAAGCAGTTGCTATGCTAGCAGGGTATATTGTAGGAACAGGCTTCAAAATCGTTTTGCTAATGCTCTTTTATGTATGACTTTTTTTTCAGAGTGTTTTAAACAGATCACAGATGATTTTGTGACAGTCCAGAAATTTCTATTTACAAATCTAATCCATAGCTTTCTTAAATCATAATCTTTTGGAAAACCAAAAACTGAAACTACTTCACCACCAAGATAATTGGAGGTACAACCAACAGCACAGCATTTATTAACCATAATTACTATTTGTTAATAAAAAGAAGCTACAATCAAGTGTATGAGGTTTAGTTGATGTAAAGATTTGGGAAACGCTCAAGTTTTTCTCCTATGCCGAATTTACTTATTTAAAATTTATAGCGCAACATTTAAAATATGTTTAGAAAGTTTGTCCATCCTACAGAATATACATTTTTTAAACTGGCCTTCTATTTTTTTTCGATTTAAGCAGAAAAGAAGGCCGTGTATTTAAGTGGGCCATGACTGGACTATTTTTTGAATTATGAAACACTTTTATATTGATAAACTGGAAAACAATGTTAAGCAGTATAATTTATTCTAGTTTTGTAATATTTTAATTTTCCATACTCATGATTTCGTTCGGAATTTGAAATGTATGCCAATTGATATAAAATAATCTCAATAAGTACAAATATTTATTTAATTATCGAAGCTGGTAATGTCTAATTCAATTGTTTAAAAAAGAAGTTTAATTTATTCTTCACAACATTGTGAGGTGTAGAGATAAACAAAACGTAATGTACGTAAGGCCTTAAAATAGTCGATTAATCTGTTATAACATCAGTTTTTAAGTATGACATATAACAGCTTTGATACTTTTAGTTGAATTCTTATCTCGTTTTTTTTTTTTTTTTTTTTTTTTTTTTTCGTAAAATGCACCTCGTTGCTTTGTTTTTCGTAAAATACACCTCGTTGCTTTGTTTTTAATGAATTAAACTGATAATGTTAGGTTTAAATACATTGGAATTTTTTTATTTGATAAGAAAACACTCTTAAACATTTTTTTAAAACCCATTATCACAGGATTATTCTCAATGACATTATTGCATCCTTAAATTAACATAAAGAACACTTTGTGTGTGTGTGTGTGTGTGTGTGTGTGTGTGCGCGCGCGCGCATAGGTTTAGTTACTCCAGCTGAAGTTAATTTAATTGTGTTTTACTTTAAATCAAAATTTCTTTGTTGATTTTTTTAAACAAAAAATCCAAAGGAATTGCGATGCGACTTTAAATCCAGGGGTTGTTTGGGATTAGGTGATTTTGAGTTAAAAGTTTTTAAGGATTGTTAAAACATATTTTAAAAACTTTTTTTGTGGTTAAAAAATTCGTAGGCTTCTAACAACAGTAAGATGTTTTAAAAATTCTTCTTTTATCAGATGAAAAATTTAATTTTCATAAAAGATTTTTTCAGCTCGAGATGTGTTGCAATTTACCATAAAACTGTTTTATGAAATAATAACCTTCACTTGATGACCTCTAAATCCAGTTTTAAGCATTACAATCATTCTCAGCTTCAACTCAGCTATAACAATTGACTATTTAACTGCAAGGATTATGATTACTAGTTTCTGAAGGAAACAACTTTTTTATATAAGATTACCTGATTTTGACCTGGTAGTGGTGATCTTTTAGGAACGGCTCGTTTGGGATCAATCTGGGTATGAAATATTATAGATAAAATATACTTTTTATTAGGAAAACTTTTGAAAAGAAACATTTTAAAATAATACAATTAATAAAAATCATGTTTCAAATATGTACCTTTTTACCATCGATGATATGAGGGCAAGAACTTTGGACTTGGTCAACAGATTTTGGATCAACAAAACGCACAAAACCAAATCCTCTACAAGACAATTATAAAAACGTAAAATTATTTTATAAAATTTCCTCATTTAACTATAAAAGTAAAAAAAAAAACTTTAATGGGTTTAATTTTTTATTTTTTTTTTATCTTTAAATTAAAAGCAGGTAATTTTTTTTTTTTTTTTATTTTTAAATTAAAAGCAGGTAAAATTTAAAATGCTTTGAGTATTTGGTGCGATTAAACAAATTCAATTCAACTGAACATTTAAAAGGCATTTTAAATATGTTTGGTCATGTTTCAGTGAATTTTAAGTATTTGCATCGGACGTTTAACTTGAGCACAATTCTACCCACTGTAATTGTAAACAATTGCGAATATATAGGCACTTTAATTACCTTTAAAAAAAATTTGAAAAATGTGCTTTATAAACTAATAAACTACTGTTAAAACTTAGAAGATGTTAAATAACATACCTTGATCGTTTTGTAACAGTATCACGCATTACAACACTTTCTTTGACCTCCCCAAACTTTTCGAAATATCGTTGCAAAACATCTCAAAACAAATTTCATACAAGTTTTATACTTGATAAGTTCATCTCAGATATTATAAGTTAAGTCTCAGATACTCAGGTAACACAGAATAATTCTTAAAAACCAAACAGTTTCGAAAGCATTGCTTGCAGAAGAAAAAACTAAACAGATAATGAACAAAGATTTTAACATAAAAACAGCTCAAAATTAGTTCAAAGCTCTTCACCATAAACTATCCTATACGTTATCTATACCTGCAGTCGTCTGGCTGGGCAGTCCACCAATGAACATCTTCCTAAAAAAATATTCGCTTTAAGTTTATTTATTACGCAAACTTGATAACCGCAAAGATAAAAATTTGTTACATATTTCGAGAATAATCTATTAGCGTTACGTCGAATAAGAAGCACAATACCCTGGATCGGTTTCCATTGGATTCAAATCAAATTCGGTGCTTTCTTCATTTTCCATTATGAGAAAAAGTTAGGGACCATTTATATTTTATTACTATTAAATAAAATAATAGTAATAATTAACGAAACAAACAAATATAATTAACTCCTAACGTCTACAGACGCAGCACTCGACACGTGGAATTTAAACTACTTCAACAATTTCTTTATTATTGTTTTATATTTGGCACATGAGCTTTCTTTTCGGCACCTTTTAAAACAACTTGATAGCTTTTGATTGGCTAAAAATACGTTAAAGTGCCTAATCACGTAAACAAAACGTCTCGTCGATTTGTCTGTATTGTAAGTGGCAGCAAATGCATCTCAAAATGATAGAATGAATTTATATATTTTTAAAAAAGTAGTTGTAACATCTTGTAGACAACAACAAAAAAGTTTTGATGAAGAGTATTGCAATGACGTTGTCGTTGGTAACGATAAGATGAACTTTTTATAAAGAATATTACAAACTAATATTTAGCCTTTATGTAACGCAAACAGAAATATAAAAATACATTCCAAAAATTAAAATAAAAATAATGATTTATCAGACGCCCGTTGAGAAAACCAACATAATAAAAGCCAAACCAATGAAAAAATAATTTCATGCGCAGAAGTAGTCGACAGGACAACAGTTGAAATTCTTGTTTAATTTCTAAAATGAAATACCAGTGCTATAAACAACAGAAAATCCGAAACTAATTCAAAAACAAATCTTGAAATACACATGGTTTGAGTTGTAATTGCGTTTTTTGGGTCGCTATATTCAGAGGAACATTTTTAGGTCGCTATTAAAATCAGGGGCCAATTCTATAAACAATTCGAAGTTTTTTTCGAGAAAAAAAATCTATCGTAAAAACTCAATTTTTTAAATAAATTATTTTTTCGTAAAAAAATGTGTAAACTCGAAGAATTTATAGGTGTTTGTATTTTTTTCGGCCATTGCTATAGAGCATAAAACGTATACGTCACTAAAACTCACGGACTTTTTTTATCCATCATTGATAGCAACTTTTATTTTAGTTTTTTTTTAGTAGGCCTACTTAATAAACTTTATTAGTTATTAAGTAGGCTGTGCTGTCTATTCTATTTTTATAAATATTTTTACATTCTAGTATTTGGTGTTTAAAAAAACTGTGCAAAATTAAAGAAGGAACATGGATTTATTTTTTTCGGATGAAGACTTAGATTTCGAAGTTGCAGAAAATGAGCTTCGCCACCGATTGCCTCGAGAGGTTGGTGTTTAAAACATTACTTAAAATCACTAGATTTTGATGTTTTTTTAATGATTTTTTATCGAACAAAATCAGAAATCATACTAAATAGGCGCAGAAATTATATTTTTGTTTTGTTTTTTAATATCATTTTAGTTTAATGGTCGCTTTTTTAACGAAGATGTTTCTGACAACGTTTTTCGAGAGCAGTATCGAATCCAAAGAGCTTTATTAGATTTTTAGAAACTAGGCTTAAAGATGATTTGTACTAAGCGAAATAAAAGCATTTCAGTACGTTTCCAGATAATGGTAATTCTTCATTTTATTGGCACAAATGTTTTTTTTCATGTTCTCAGAGACTGTGGAATCTCTACCAACACAATTTATCGTATTATACACAGTGTAGGAGAAAATCTTTTCAATGTTAGTGTATTAAGTTAATAAAACTATTGAAAGTATATATATATATATATATATATATATAAAATTGATATATACTATACATTACATCATGCTATCATTGTTAATTTTATATACTGTAATATGTCTCTGCTGTTGCTACTGTTTTTGAATATAATGAATAAATTGCCATTATTATTACCCTTGTTATATATCATTAGCACTATTAGTAGTTTACTTTACATTAGTTTATAACTATTTGTATATAAACTTGAATGTAAAATCTTTATTTAGAAATATGATTGATGGATTACATACTTATATTATGTTAATTCATGCTATATATTACATACTTATACTATAACATTTGTAAATATATATATATATATATATATATATATATATATATATATATATATATATATATAAACATACTAAGCTTTCCAAGAAGAACCTCTTTGTTTTCTCTGATCTTTATTGCTAGTAACATTTTAAGTTCTTTAGACAGCATTTTATTTTGTTGTGTATTTGTGTATTATATTGTTGTGTATTTGTGTATTATATGGCATATTTATCGACTATTTATACTTTTCTTTAGTCAAACACTATGAAAAATTTGTTTAACCAAAACTACTATCAAAAACCTTCATAAATAAGTATGGAATTTTAAATTCATGCATGCATTGTTAACGAAGCACAACAAGGAACTGAATAATCGATTAAATGTAGATTTTAAGTAATTAGTTAATTATGAAGTTACCAAAATCCTTTTCAGTTTTATCTATAAAATATCTACATAAAAACACAAACAAAGAATGTTCAATGATTTTGAAGCGCTAACGTTGTTCCAACAACGGCCGCTAAAAATCACGAAGGAAATTTCTACAATTGAGATCAAAAATCTTTCTGAAGTTTTTTTTCGAAAAAACGCAATTTTTATCTGAAAAGGCGATTCCCTGGTTCGTTTATAGCATTTAATATCGAAGTTTTTATCTTAAAAACGGAATTTTTTGAATGTTTATAGCAATGGACTTTTTTTTTCTTCGCTTTTTACGGTAAAAACTTCGTGTTTTACGGAAAGAACTTCGTTTTTTATGTTTATAGCATTGGCCCCAGGACGAAAAACACTTTTTAATAGAATCGAGGCCTTAAATAGTTTATATCCAATTAACTTATAATTAATTTACAATATATTCTGAGAGACCATTTTATTTTAATATAAAAAAATGATTATGTTAAAACGAAGATTCTAAATAATAATAATAACAATGATAATAATAATAATAATAATAATAATAATAATAATAATAATAATAATAATAATAATAATAATAATAATAATAATAATAATAATAATAATAATAATAATAATAATAATAATAATAATAATAATAATAATAATAATAATAATAATATAATAATAATAATATAATAATAATAATAATAGTATAAAATGATAATAATAATAATAATTGTAATAATTATAATAGTAATAATTATAATAATAGTAATGATTATAATTGTAATAATAAAAATAATAATAATAATAAAAATAATAATTATAATAATAGTAATGATTATAATTGTAATAATAAAAATAATAATAATAATAGTAATAATAATAGTAATAATAATATAAATAGTAATAAAATTTATAATTTAATAGTAATAGTTATAATAATAATAATGATAATAATTATAATAACAACAACAATAAAAACAATGAGTAAATGTTTAATGATATGAAAACAGGCATATTTTATTCTAAAGATACTGCTTATTATTTATACAGAATTTGAGCACAAACAGTCACTCTATACCTTTAGTACCCAGACAGTCACTCTATACCTTTAGCGAAAAAAAAATCGTAAAATATAACAAGCCAGATAGGTTAATAAATTTTCTGTTTATAAATGGGTATGAACTTGATTTTTTTTTTTTTATTATAACTCATTTTGAATTTTACCACTTAAGGGCGTCATTTCAGTTTTTACTATACTCTTCAGGTATAGGGATGATTGTAGGGTACGTCATACTAAATTTTGAAAATGACATTTGGGGAATAATTTTATTATGGGTTGGGGTAAGTTAAGCAATACTCAACCAAGAAAAAAAAATTTTTTTTTTGTAAAAAGCAACTTGAAAAATGTAAAAAAAAAACAGTAAAAACTAAATCTTTACGAAAAAAAAATTAACAAAACTTTACGAAGGTCTTTTTAAATATTTAATTATCTAACTTATACAAATGAACTTTAATCAATGAATTATAGAACACAGTTTTTTAGTACTTAGTATTTGCTTGGCGTTAGTAGTGGATTTATTTATGTGCCTGCGATAACAAAAAGTTGCACTTTTTTTGGATTTTTTCTTGTGGTTTTTTAGTTTAACCCCTTCGTACACAACGTGTACAAACGTACACACTTCGTCATGTTTATTTTTTACTATGAAGCTTAAGCAAAATAATAATTGAAACACGATGCGTACATTAGTGCACACCAGTCCAACCTTCGTGTAGTTTGTCTTCTTTAAGTAAGATTTTTGCATCTAGATAAAAAATTTTTTAAACACATTCCATGTGCCCGTGTACAAAGGGGATAATTGTTTTAGTTTTATAGTGAATATTAAATAAGATAAAATATTGTGTCGTGGAGAGTTCAAAATTGAAACAAAATAGATATTCTTCTACAATTACTTTAACTAAATGAGTAGGAAAAACTAAAATTCCTACACTGAGGGATGTATAAAGGATAGCTCTACATATTCAAGAAAACTTGCTTCTTTCTGACAATCTTGATAGGTGAGTTTTTTGACACGATATTGATATTGATCGATGCCTTTTCAATATATACTTGTTGGGCATAGGACGTCCGATGACATCCATAGGACATCCATTAGACGTCTTGACATCCGCTGGGTGTCTTTGGACGTCCAGTGCCCACTTGGTAGGAAATTACAATATTAAGTATTTCTAACAGGTAACTTTATAACAGTTTGAATTTTATATCTTTTTGTAGGAGATGTCATCTGTAAAAAAAATCTCTTTGGTATTGATTTTTGCTTTGTTTATGACTCCTGTAGTCATATCTCAAAAAACGCTGTCAGATAATATTTTAACTGCCTGGAATAAGTTTACAGAGATTTCTAATTGAAAAGAAAAAAATGAAAAAATTGTCAAATTGTGGGAAGGTTAATTGGACAAATTGTTGGATATGACAATGTGTAGGTGCAACATATTACTTTGTACAAATGAAAATTCTCCATGTAAGGAAGTTAAAAATTATTTTGCTGGAGTTCACATTTTATGCATTTGTTTTAAAGATATTAAAGTGTCAAGACTTAATTTATTTTGGCTCAGATCTCAAAGAGATAAGGTCGGTGAAAAGTCAGGCTACCTAATGTATCAAAAGAAAAAAAACAGATATTGCTTTTTTAGAAAAAAAAAAAAATCAATTTAAAAATCTCATGTTAATACACAAATTCATCTTCAACGTTTTCTGTTTAAACAGAAAACGTTGAAGATGAAGTTTATGAATTAGTGGGACATGGATTTAATTAAGAAACTTCACCTGAAAAAATTAAGGATGCAAATGAAATATTTTCTGAAGATAGCTCCAATAATATCAAACAAAAAACTTCCCCATTTGTTACCATTAAACAGAATCACATGAAGATCCCCAATACAGCACTAACATCTCTTCGATTTGATACATCACCTGCTGCTCCATCTGCAATTGTATCTGCTTTCATTCAAAATTTTATCAAATTAAATTACTTGACTCCAAAAATGACTTACTTAGCATGTGGTCCTAAAAATAATTCGGAGAACCAGACAAGAGTCAATGGTTAAAGGTAGAGTTTCGTCAAAAAAACTAATTATTGAAGTAACTATCTAAGGCATATTTGTAGATGGAAGAAATGATCCAACTCTAATTTTGATGAAAGATTCAATTACTAAAAATTTTGTCGAAGAATAGAAAAGCAAGAAAACAAAAGTGTCACTTCTCAACCTGATAAAAGCTATTTGACCATTGCAAACCTAAAAGGGTTCAAACGAACCAGCTAAAGAAGCTACAATCGGGCTTTATAACTGGATGGTTCCTTGAGGAATTGATCAAACTGTAATAATGATTGGATCATCCCTTTTAGTTTACATATAATAGTGCTTGGATCAGATTTCACAAATTCAATGACTGGGTCTGGTAACGATGGCGGAGTGTTAACTTATCTGGAAAAACTTATCGGAAGAAAATGTTTTTGGTCAATTTGCATGCTGCATACAAATGAGCTATCTTTAAGACACCTGATTGCAAATCTTGATGGGTCCACAAACTCCAAGGATGGATTAAAGGGTCTAAGGGCAAAATACTATTAAAAGTAAATCAACTAAAGCGACTAGAAAAGTTTGAACCAATTAAACAGATTGAACCTCTGATTAAAATTCCAGATGACATTTTAAAGTCTATGTCAACCGGCACTTTACTATGTTACAAGTTAGTTTCTTGTCTTGAATCAGGTATCTTGAATCATTTACTTGTCAACAAAAAAATTTGGAAATCCTTGCAATAACAGGTGGTTCACAACTAGTAAGACAATTCTTTGGTTTTACATTAGTGAAAATGACTTGGAAGGTGATATTTTAAAAAATCTAAAAGTTCTTTCTCAATTCGTGACTCAAATATACTTTCATATGTGGTTTAAAATCAAGGTGAAACACTCTATTATCGATGGGCCCATCATCTAATCAAACGTCTTAGTTTATTATGAGGTCAAACAGTCGAAGTTGGCGTTACAAAGTCTATTTTAAAAACTTTATGTTACACCTAGTTTGCTTGGTTTTTTAGTACTGTAAAAAGTATTTTCTCGAATAGTCAGTGACGCATATATATATATATATATATATATATATATATATATATATATATATATATATATATATATATATATATATATATATATATATATATATATATATATATATATATATTTATATATATATATATAAATTATTATATCTGGTAAAATGTTTTATTAACCCCGTGTTATAAAAATGTAACGTAATGTTATCCATTGTTTTCATTTTAACGGTATTTACTTAAATATTACAATTTTTATATTCATTTTTACTCAAAAAAGAAAAAAAAGTTTTATTTCAATGTTGCTTAATAAATACCTTCCACATGATAAAATTACTCCCCAAATTGTTACTTTTGAAAATTGTCTGACCCCACTACAAATTGTTGTTTTAAATTATATAGCAGAAACATGGTACTGGTATAAATTACTCTCCGAGTCTGTTAATCACCAAACAAAATAATACCGTAAAAACATCCAATATTCCGATAAGTTACTATCTTTCTCTTGAAGAAAAAATTTCAACGCATAATAAATGGGAGGCCAAGTGCTGTTAAAATTTACCTGAAGATATTTGTGCTATCGTTATTAAGTGGTATTTAATTTGTTTTGCTGTTTAATAAGATATGCAAGAAAAAATTTATTTAAAAAATATTCAAATTCCTCGTTTATAACTATTTTAATTTTCAAACTACATCTAAATGTAGAAATAATACTTAGTGACGCCATTCCACTTTATAGATTTATCTCGGGTTTTTTTTTTTTTTACTGGTTATATCCCAATTTCATGAATTGTCTATCAGCAAACATTAACTCGATTTTATTCATTTATTTTACCAAATGGTAAGTTCTCCTAAAATTATGTATTTTTTTAACCATAATTTTAATTTATGCAAAACTTAAATTTTCCATTTTTTCTTCAGATTAAGTAGTAATACTTTTTGAAAAAGATTAGCAAGGCATGTCTTTAAGGTAAATGAATGATATAATTTGTAATAATGCTTAAGCAAACAATTTTTTAGATAGCTGTATACCAGTATTGTGTATTTTCTCCCTGTTATCATTTTAAGTTAATCTGAAGTAGTAAATTTAGTTTGATTTTGCTTCCTATTTCTATTTATTAAAATTTTTGTAAGGGTATTGCTCTGCTACTTGATAATGGAGTTCTTATAATCAGCAATTATAAAGTTTGAAATAAGTCTTTTTTTCTAAGAATCGTTACATCATCATGGAATGTAAACGGACAACAACCACAGGAAGAGAATCTAGATGAATGGTTACACCTTCTTGAGGAGCACCATGAAAACTTAGCTGATATATATGTAATAGGGTATAAGCATTAATGATTTTTTGCCTATGTTATTTAACTATTTAAGAAGCTCTACTTAATCATAAAGTAAGCATTACTTGTCAATAAAATTTATAATCAAAATAACATTGTAATATATACAAAGATAAGTTTAATCAAACTCCCATATTATGCTAATAATATTGGCGTAATATTGTAGGAAAATCCAGGAAAGTCAAAATATTGGACTTGTGTTCTTTTGATTGTAAATATTTTTTTATAACAGTAAATTCTTCTGTTGTAAAATCTTCTGCTGTCAATCTGACCTAATTTTTTTGTTATTGTATAAATATGGTTAACAACAGTGGTTTTATGGTAACATCTTGTAAGTTCTTGTGACTATGCATATCTTGAGTAATAAAAAACATAAATTAGTTACCTCTTAGACATCTTAATCATCTATCATGATTACCAACATCTCAATTGCTACTCTATTTGTTGCAATCATAATGCTATCATAGTTGCTATTACTGGGGTATTGCAAAAGTGTCTTTTTTCGTTAAAAATTGCAATTGATATTTGAAATTTTTTGTACAATCAAGTTCTTTTTTATTACAAAATTTAAGCAATTTTGTTTAAAAAATTCACTATTTTGTTTAAACAACTAACTAAATATAAAACATTAAATTGGAGAATTAGAGGATCAAAATAAATCTTGCAGGAAAAATAGAAACTTATTATTCAAAACATTTTTATCTAAGTAACTTGACTTCGTTATTAATGTCATTAAACAATCAAAAGATCAAGGGAATGTATTAATAAATAAAAAAATCATCATAAATGAGAGAAAAGGAAGGATCATACATTGTCTTATCTTTTTGAATATATTTTTATTACAAAATTTGCCTGGGTGAATGGAAGTCTGTCTTCAATACAAGTCTGAAAGTAGACTTGGGGACTTAAAAAACTCTAGAATCTTTAAATAGCAAGAGCACTCAATTTTTTAACTTTATGTTTGCTATTGATTAATTTCTGTTCCTTTAAAGAAAAAAACTGTAGAGTCAAGCAAAATAATTACAATACAAAATATCAACAAGCCACATTTGTTCATAGATCTGACAGTTCCTAAAATAAGTTGGAGTTAGAGCTTTTTCAGAGGATAATGATGATCTTTCATATCCTGAAATTACACCAGATAGATAATACAGGACATACTCCATTCTTGCTCTAGAAGATCCAATCATTTTAGTATTAAACATAAAAGATTATTAGTGGCAAAGCTGTTGTTAAATCTTATTGTTGTATTTATGATGATAACCTGGTGGGAAATGAGACAGCAATAATACTTGTAATGATAATGACAGCTATTTAGCAACAAGGATTACTATCTTATTTCAACTAGCAGCTGAAGTTGGTGAAAAAAATGATATTTGAAACAATAAAGATACAAATTAAATAGGCTGAAAATTGTTTTTTTAAAACAATGGTAATAAAAAAAACAAAATTATTAATAAAAAAAGTCCCTTGATTGTTGAACAAAGCTAGCTTCTTTTAAATATAATCAAATATAGCCAGTTTTGAAATATATCTAGCTAGTTTTGATTATAATTAAATATATATTAAACATTAAAAGATAGTATGAACACCAGTGGAGTAATACCAAAAATGTAAATTAATTATATAAAGTAGTTCTAATACATGTTTTATTTAAAAAAATTAATGCCCCATAATTACCCAAAATTGAATTTTGTACTCAGGGTGTTAGTAGAATGCTTTTTTTTCTAGGAAATGCAATGTTATTCCAGATTTTTTTTCAGGATTGTAGAAAAAGCAGTAATCTGTGATCATTGAGTTAAAATGAAAGCACAATCATTAAATTTTCATATTTTTGTGAAATCTATTAATTTTGATATGTTAACTTGAATTTTGTTGTGATGTCAGATTTATGAGTTATTCAAATTACTCTTTTGACGTTTCTAAAGTTCAATGATGTTGCTTAATCATAAAAAAGTTCAACAAAATGTTTTTGAGTTTTTAACTGTCCTGTAAATTTTAACTGTCCTTTAATTTACCCTGCTTGAAACTAATAAGCAAAATTGAATAACAAGATGATGTTCATGATATGTATTTGTTGCTAATACTTTTCTTTACATTTTGGAAATTGCCAAATGTAAAGAAATTATAAGAAAATGTTCTTTTAAAAATAAATTTGGTTAATTCTTTTTTCCCTAGGATACAAGAAGTACCAAGCGATCCTGCTTCTTTGGTACTGGATTATTATATTAGAAATGATCCTTGGACCACAAGATTACTGCTCTTTTTGAGTACTAAAGGAATTGTCATGGTAAAAAGTATTACTTATAATAAAAGTTGTAAAACTTATGACTGCCTTTCAAGTTTTAACTTCAGAAGTACAGTCTTCATATTTTTTCTTTTAAAAACAGTTGTTAAAAAAATTAACAGTGTTTTAATTTTTTTTGCAATATTTTAATTTTAATAAGACATTGTATAAGGAACTTTTGATTTTCTTGCTGTATGGTTGGGATCATTGTGATTATTGTTTTGCTGGAACATAAGATTTTATCTTAATTTTCTGGCATAAGATTTGAGATTCTTTTTAAGAATATCTATGTACATAGCATCATTCATGATAATATTGATAATAACTATTTTTCCAACTCCCCCCATTTGATATAGCTCCTCAAACCATGTTTTAAATACCAAATTTAACACTTTCTCCCATACAGCTTAATTTATGTATATCATCATTTTTTCCAAAGTTCCATCATATAATTTTAGGTTTACTTTGACTGATTGCTTCATAACACATTCTTCCAATAGTCTTGACATTTTTTTTTTTACGTTCATTTTTTCAAATGAAAATTAGCATTTGCTAACAAGTACTGATTTTACTTTTAGCAAAAGCAAATTTACATTTCATATTTTTTTAGTCAAAAAAGGTTTCTTACAGACTAGCCTGCCTTAAAATCCTTGATGTCTGATCTTGTTTTGAATAGTATTTGAAGTGGCTTTGATATTATGATCTTCTTTGACATTTTTGCTAACTTTCTTGCAAATTCAGAGCAGTTTTTCTTCACTTGAATGATAATATTTTTATCAATTGATTCAGTAGTCTTTCTTTTATGACTTCCCAGGAATATTAACCATTTTAACAATAAAGTTGTATGTACCAATTGTTGTTGAACCAATAAGTTGTTGTTTTGTATGTGCCAATTGTTGTTGTACTGATTGGTATGATGTACCAATTAGTACAACAAATGGGTATGTTTGAAACTGTTTTGTGATGGATTCCTGTTAAGTTTTGGACTTCTCTGTAAGTTTTTCCTTGATTAACTTAATCAACTGCAAAATAATTTTTCCTAACCAACAAAAAAATTTTTGTGCAGTTGATTAAGTTTTTTAAGTTAAGTCTTTTTATCACATGCCATAATTATAAAAATAACTTTATTTATATATTTCTTCATTTGCTGTCATTTTATTTATTTAAATAAATGAAGTTTCAATTACAAAACTTTCAAAAACTTATCAAAAACTAAATTGAATAAATTTAACTAAAATTTTTCTTGGTCCAAATTATTTTTTGCTCACATTTAATCCAAATATAAATTTCAAACTGTTCTAGAACAATATTTGATTGGCAGAAATATACCTGCAAATATATTTCTGATATTACTAGGATTCAAATTTAATCAAAGTTCAGCATCCATCAAAATTTAAATTTATATCAATGAATGGATGAAATATTGTTACCATAAAAGATTCTTTTTTACTATAAAAATTATAAAATATACAGGTGTATAACTCAAGGCTTTTAGCCATTTAGAATCGGTCAAAATAGAGACCTTAGCTCTTTTTGATCCATTATAAATGGCAATCCAGTTGACTTATTCATCTACTCTACTTATATACAAATATATTTTTTTAAAATCAAAACTAAATTTTGTCAAAGTTAAAGGAGAAAGCTGTATGGTTAAATTTCTTGTTATACAATCATATTTCCCTGACATTTATTTATTTTGTCATATTGAAATGAACTTTAAAAAATGTTGCAGTTTAAAAAATGCAGTGTGAAAAAATAGTTTTTGTTTTCTTGGTGTTAATAAAAATTGCTGGTTATTATATATTATTTTTCAAAAATTAAAATTTTGGGTCCCATAAAAAGTGCCAAGAACAATATCAATGTTTTTGTAATAAAAGCATCAAATAGAGTTATAAAAAATTACCCTTGATTTTAAAAATAGATGGTCAACTTACACACTTAGTCAACTTATAAGGGGAGTCAAGTGCCCTTTGCTCTAGTGTGTATGTCCATGCCTTTACATTTCATTTTTCAATATTGATAATTAGATAAAAATGCTTGGATTTTGTCTCCTCTCTGAAGTTTTCTCAGTGGAAAATATCTGTATTAGTCATATAGATTTTATGAAATCCATATCTATTTGCATATTTATATATAACCAATTTATTTTACAACGATCAAAGCTTTTATATAACCAATTATATATCATTTATAACCATCAAACAGCAATCCTCTCTTTGTTTTGTAAAATTTAAGTTCTTATTTCTTTAAACAAAGCAGTAATTACACTGCAATTTCACTAAAGCAAAGTTAACTTCTCCACTTTTATTCCTGTTTAAGAATGAAATTTTGAATAATGTAAAATTCTTTTTTAGTTACTGCTAAGGTCCTTGTATTTTTAAAGTAATTTAAGTTAATTTTCTTTAGGTTGACTCAGCAAGAATGATGGGAATGTTACTTATTGTTGCAGTGAAGCCTGTTCATTTACCATTTTTAAGGGAGATACGCACCACATACACAAAGACTTCATTTTATGGTTTATTGGTTAGTACATAGTTTTCTTTATATTTTTTTTTCTATTTATTTAATTAACAACTAAATTCACTTTGAAATTTGTCTTTTACTTGTTTTCTTTAAAATGTTGCTACCTAAAAGTTATACATGGTTTTCCATGTGTAAATTACATTTTTCTTGAAAATACTATAAGCAATCGAAAATTATTTCAAGTATGGTTATCACAAAAAAAAACTGAAAGTTTTATGATGATAAAAGTGTTATTATTTTTTTTATGGTAGGGTATCAAAGGTGCAGTTAGTTTACGCTTCGATCTGTATGGTGAATCATTTTGTTTTGTTAATAATCACTTTATTTCTGGCGAAAAATTCACAGAGCAAAGAAACACTGTAAGAGTTTTAGTCTTTTACACCCAAATCTTATCTTTTAGAAGGATTTTAATTTGAATTTTTTAAAAGTTTTCTGATATTTTTATTCATTAAAATTTTATATTGTTTAGAATTATCATGCTATAAATTCAAAAACTCTCTTTCGAAATTGCGAAAAACAACTCATAAATGATCATAGGTAAGTTATTAACAAATCATTTTACTCTTAAAAACAATTCCATAATAACTTTTATGAATTATTTGTTAATGTTAAAATGTCTTTTCTGTACATGAGATTGCTAATTGAATTGTCCACTTTGCATTTAAAAAAATGACTGGTCGATGTGAACTATGATTTAATTTAATAAAAAAAGTGTTACTATTTGTTAAATGTTTATTAAAAAACTTATAAAAAACTAGATAATAAAAAATTTAAGAGAATAAAAGAAATATTTTAAGTTATTGCAACATTTTTGTATGCAATATTTTTAGATATTGTATAAACTTTGGTGACTTCAATTATCGCATTGATGAGCTTGATTTAAATACTGTAAAAAAGTTGGTTGAGGAAAATGATTTTCAAGCATTATTAGTTAATGATCAGGTAACTGTCATTAAATGATTTTCATATTTTTTCATTTAATATGTGTATGTATTGGGTTGGGGAATAAGTTCATAGTGTTTTTAGTAGACTTTTATTAAAACAAAAAACAATAATTATTATAAATTAATCAATTATGCATTTGTCATTGATGTTTATGGCCTCTTTCCACAACTCAACCAATTTTTTGATGTTCTGCCAAATATTGGCTGGTCTGGTATCAAAGTACTTGTTGAGCCAGTTTTTAAGGTTTTCTTCATTGTCAGAAATAACACCCCTCATATGATTCGACAGTAAGCAGAAAAGAGGGTAATTTGTGGGTGCAAGGTCTGGAGAATATAGCAGTTGCTAAAAGACCTCCTATTCAAGCTCTTGGAGTGTGTTTTTGAGAATTTGTGCAACATGGGGCCTGGCATCATTGTGAAGGGGTATTGTTTGGCTTTGTCAATGTGGTCTTTTCAGTTAAATAGCCTCTTTTACACAGTGTAGTAGCTTACACATGTAGAGCTCCTTGTTGATTGTGGCATTCCTTTCTAGTATTTCCCAGTGCACCATGCCCTCCCAGTGATGATTTGGTACAAAAAGGGCTGTTATGGTCATGTGTTTCTTGATTGCAGGTGAGATGTTGAGAAGTAATTTGAAGGCCATTTTATTTGTTGTTATACTTGTAAGGAACCAAGGCTCCCAATTTTTTGGCATATCCCATTGAATGAAGATGATTGAGAATCATTTTATAATTGCAGTTCATTTTTTAGCAAAGTCATGACTTGTTGTTGTTTGACTGTCCTCCTTCAAAAGTGTTTGAGATGCTCTTTGTTTAATGTAGGTCTTCCACTGCAGGGTGTGTCAATGTCAAAATCACCATTTTTGAACTTTGCAAACCATTTCTGTGCTGTAGACTTGCCTATGACACCTTCTTCTTATACTTTGCAAATGTCTCTGGCTGCTCCCGTAGCTTTTTGGCCTCAATGAAAAGTAAAGAAGTGCAAGCGTCAAGGATGCTGCTTTTTACCTCCTAGGTATTGCATTTCTAATCTAAAAAAGTAATAAAAAATTAAATCACTCAAAAAGATTAGCACAGCTTTGTAGATCAAGAAGATCTCTATCGAATGTATATCATAGACTTTGGCAAACAGCAAAAAATTGTTATAAAATGAGATAAAATATAAGAACGCTTTGAAATTATTCCCCAATCCAATATATGTATATGTGTGTGTGTGTGTGTGTGTGTGTGTGTGTGTTTATATATATATAATGTATTTTATATTTTAGCTTTTAAAAAGCAAAAAAGAAGGAAAATGTTTTGATGATTTTACTGAGCATCCTATAAATTTTTCGCCCACATATAAATATGATCTGAATTCAAACACATTTGATTCAAGGTGAAAACTTAAATTTGTAATAAATAATTTATAGTATAAAGTTTTTGAAAAGTTTATAATATGTAACAAAATTTTAAAAGGAATTTTGTGTGAACAAAAATGTCATTTTTTTACCCTTTTTTTAAATACTATTTTAGCTTTTTAATTTTTAATTACTCATTCTGAAATATTTATCTGGTAATTTGTTCTGTAATTGTTGTTTAATTAATTTATGTAAAAAAGTCATTATAAAAAGTGTTTAAAAAAACCACTTCTATAAAATAAACCTCTATTGGCAAGAAATGTATGCTTAACTAGTAAACTCTTTTTTTCAACTTTTGACCAGCTACAAATACAAACATGCTTAAAGGAAACCATGTGCAACTCAATAAAAACAACAAAAATAGGATTAACTATAAACAAAGCTCAAAAAAATCAATTGTGACTGCTTCTTTAAAAAAAAGATGTTTTACTTGAATATCAGTGTGTATTTCCTTTAGTAAAATATGAACCTAAATTCAAATGTGACAATTTTTTTGATGTTTAAAAGTGCTAAAAAATGTTTTTTTTATATGCGCATCAATTATTGTTTTAAACTTTCATTCACTAAAATTTTATTTCTTACTAGTCATTAACAGTATGTGTAAAGTCAGTTTATCCATTCAAACATTTAGATATACTCACAGTTAATACAGCTGTTTTAACATGTCACATTGATCAATAAATGTCTTCTATATATTTTGTTACTAGTCCCTGAGGTTTTATTAAGGGGTTTCTCTTTCTAAGCACTTAGGATTGCTCCAACTTTTATTGCTATAGTTGCTGTTGTCATGGTTTCAGTCACTCCATTTATAACTTTAATAAGAAATGTTTATGCAGATGAATATGAAGTAGACAACCTATACACATGTATTTGTATGTGAAACTTTTTATAGCTCAAAGCAAAGAGTCCCTGCCTATACAGATAGAATCCTTTGGCATGAGAAGACAGAAGAAGTACTCAGTATGGAACAATCATTATATTCAAGTCATATGACATACACAAGTAGTGATCACAAACCTATCAGTGCAGAATTTATTGTTCAAATACCTGTAAGTTAAGGTTTGAATAGCCTAAATAGCCTAATAAAATTTTATCTTAGTTTGTTAAAATATTTGTTATAAAATATTTTGTTGTAATATAAAATAGTTTTGGGTAAACTAATTTTTTTAAAACCATTTGTCAGACTTTTACAAGTGAAATCCATAGAGGTTTTTCAGAATGCTTGTTAAAATTTTTTTTCAATAATATGCAGTTTCAATTATCTAGGCTATGCTATCTTCAACCCCTGTGGTGGAGTTTAAATTTGAAGACTCTTACATTCCATGGACCTCTGAGGAAGTATGTTTGTATACATTGCACTTCATATTCGAATTGCTTACCATTTTACAACAATCTAAATGAGTAATTTAATGAATTCTTTTGTGTATCATTTAAAAGTTTATATTGTGTATAGGATTTATTGTTTATAGGATGGAGTTTGTGTTTTTTACGTGAAAGGTTATCAAACATCAAGTTGGGATTGGATTGGTTTATATCCTGTAAGTTTCTTATTTCACTTTTCAATCAATTTTTTTGTCCTTTAAATGTAACATTAAATATTTTATAAAAAAGTTTTTAAACTAACATGTAATGTAAGTGATACTGGTTAAGGTGTAACCTGATTGCTGGCTGTAATAACTATAAACCTGATGAGGTGACTTCAATAATTACAACCACAAACCAGGTTGTAAAATAGTTTTTAATGTTCAATAATCTCATTTAGTTTGTTAAACATAAAAACTGTTTTAGAACCTAAAGCTTTCCTAATATTTAATAATTTTCTTTTATTCAACAGTTGTCTTGCTAATGTAAGTTTTTAAAATGTTAATGTCATAAATATATTTCTGAACGTTTTGACGGTTTCCGAGAAAACTAAACAGGTACGGAAAATATTCGAAAACCTCGTGGTCTTTTTTTTTACCTTTTTCTTTTTTAGTAGATACTAATTACTTTTAGTACTACAATATCAAAGAAAAATATTACTATCAATATCAAGAAAATTATTGAATTAGATTCGAATAGATCAGTCTTTGTTAATTAGATTCGAACAGATCTTTGTTGATTAAGAAAACGTGTCCCATCATCACCATGTTTGGCTATTTTAAACTTAAATTGTTTAAAAGAATTTTTGACAGTTATGTTTTTTTACTGAAGACTTCTTGATAAAAATTGTTAATTATTATTAATCATTATAGATGTTTATCATCTTTTTTAATCATTAATCATAATATATATTATCTTTTTTCTGCGAAATTCTTTGAAATAGCAATAAAATGTTTCTTTTAAAGCTTGATTTCAAAAGTCCTCAAGACTACTATACCTATGAGTGGTCTGTGTCGGGTGTTGATGAGACAGGAGAAGACGGATGCATGGTATTGTTTGACGATGTACCAGATGTACCTGGTTATTACATTTTTGGATACTGGAGCAGAAAGTTGGAGTGTATGCTTGGAATAAGTGAGCCTTTTGAGGTAACGTATTTTCTCAAGCTTAAATATCAGTGAACAGGTTTCTATATTTTTGATTTGCTATTGTTTTTGCTACGATTTCCTTTTAAGTTACTTTTTATAGGTCACACCTCTCTCAGAGGATCCACAAGAGGTCACTGTAGAAGCACCACCTCAAGAAGGGGAAAATGTTTAGAGTTTGTCGCCTTGAAAACAAATTTATTTCTTGCTCGGCAGATGTACCGTTGGTGTACGGTTTTTAATTACGTGGTTTGAAATTCTAAAATTCAGATTATTTGTTTTCCGATTAAAACATCAAAGAAAACTGTTGCATAACGCGTGTTGAGTGTTGCGTGGTTAAGCCTTTAAATGTTTGAAAAAGAATTTATAAAAATCATTTTAAAGAAAAATTATTTATGCTCTTCAATTTTCATTTTTTTTTTTTCCTTTTTTGTTATTTTTTTTTAAACTTATTTATCAGATACTTCCACCATCTTAGAATCGCATATCATTAATAAAACTTGCAATATTTTATTGATCGTTATTTTTAAAAATGGCTTTAGATTTTCAAACCATTTATGAAAAAATTTTAAATAGTTTCTGAGTGATTTTGTAAATGTCAAAAGGAAGTTATTTTAAATGGAGAAGAGAACTTTAACAGTCATTGAAGATTTAAAAAACTATTTATTTATGCTCTTCGATCTTTTAGATAGAAATATTGAAAATTTATTGAACATTTTAAAAAATCTCTAACGCAATTTTTTTTAATTTGGGGTGGACTTGTAACCTTGTCCATTTGTAAATGCATATTGTGTAGTTTTTTTTAATTTTAATTTTTTTTAATTTAGTATATTATATGAAATTTATTTTGTACTGTGCGGGTTATGTTTGTATTTTTTATTTAAGAAAAAAAACTCGATTCTCTTTTTAAAGTTGAAGTTTATGGTTAAATAGGTTTTAGTTTTAAATCTAAGAAGATGAACCTCTATACACAGTGAGCCGGCCATGGGGTGAATCATCAATCGCCGCATGAGCTTTGTTTTAGTTGTTCAATCAGAAGTAAAACAAATATCTGCTGTTGTCTGTTACAAAGTAAAACATGAGGTTTTCGTCCAAATATTCATCAAAACTTTCAACGGTGCCAAAACCCAGAACCATTTTGAAAGATTAGTTATGTTTAGTTCGGAGAGTACGACTTTATAATTAGAAATTTAAATATTATTAGTAAAGGTATCTACTTGATTATAATTGCAATTATCTTTTAATCGCGTATATGAGTTTCTGGGACATTTTCACCGTGCGTCACAAGTGAAACACTTCTTAATAGAAAAAATATTTATTGCAAGAATATTAAAAAGTGTTGCTAGAATTGATTTCATAATTTCGTGATAAACATATTACTTAGCGATTTATTGCTTGTTGCTGTTTAAAAATGATTCCTTACCGGCATAAAAGTGAACGGAGCGAAATAATAAATCTTATTAAGGAAGTGATAAATACCGAAGATAAAAAACAAGTCGATATTTCATTAAAGAAATTTCAAAACAAAAAGTTTGCATATTGAAAGTTCAATTTTTATTGTTAAAATCAACAGAGGGCGTTCAAAGGGGTAATATAATGCACAGAAAAAATATTTTTGTGTTTTAATATATTTTCAGATATTCACATTTCATCAATTTAAAACAAAGTCTATAAATGCTCAATTATTTTAATCAAAATATAAATTTGTAAAATTCAAACAAAAAGAATCGAAGATTAAAAAGAACCGATGATTAAATACGAAATATTACAGATTTTAAGTATTTAACATTTAAACGTCATGAAATTGTTTTTACAAACCAGAAAATCTTTTACAATTGATTGAAAATAAAATATTACACAATACAGTAATAATTATTAAAGTCATAATTATTTCAGCAATAATTCATTTTAAATAAAAAAGAAACTCGAGTATAATACATTAGTCTTTTGAAAACTTTGACAAATTTTCTAGGTTCCAGATATTAAGTCAATCAACACTTGCACACAATCCTCTCAAAAATTTTACGTACCAGAAATAACGTTAAATGACACTAGCACACGATTCTTTCAAAATTCAGCGTTTCAGAAACGTTTGTCGACACATGCACACAATTCTTTTCAAAATAAAAGCAAAACAAGATCGGTGAAGATAAATTTGATAAACAACGCATAAAACTTTAAGAGAATTTCAAACAGTAAAAAAGTAAATTTCAAATGTAATTGACTTTCTTCTGACAGAAACATTTTGTTATTTTCATAATTGACTTTTTAGGCGTAGAATTTAGAATTCGATTATGAAAAAGGCTTTAAATTTTTTTTTTTTAATTTGCATTTGAATAACAACTTCGTGCAATTTCAAATATCATTGTGTAAGTCTAGGTGTGGACTCCATATTTCCTTTTAAGAGTCAATTAGGACTTATATTGAAAAACCCACCCAAAAAGACCTTGAAGTTAATTCTATAAAAGATAAATTCATCAAATCATTAATGTAGTTTAGGTTACTTCGTTGTTCAGGAAAGCGTTGCGTAAGTGGGCCACCCAATTTTATACTGACACTCCTAAACAAGTTTACAGATCCATTAGTTTTAAAAAATACGCTTATACCAGTTTGCACTTATTCCCAATCATGCTTAGTTTGGCATCTACATCAAATTCATTAATTATGCTATTGCGTGTAGACGATGTTCACACTTGGGCCTGTTTGCAGTTAATAAATTAAATATAGCAAGACGACCCTTGCGTAGCATCAATTCAATCCGTTTACTTATTACGCAATAACTTTTCTAAATAAACTCCGAGATTCGGATTTTACTCAGAAAATTTAGCACACAGTTGTACGGAAACCAAAATTTTGGCTTTGGTTTTAAAAACGGAAAATGATCACTTTTTTCGTTTTCCACACTCTTTTTGACACACAAAAGTCATCAAAAAAATTCTTTTAAACTTTTTTGCTTATTGTTTTAAAAAATACTCCAACTGGTTGGAATTGATAGCATCTAGTTTTTGAAATCACAACTAAGATAAGTAAATAAATGATTTATAGCTTTTTTTTCTTATAGCTTTTTTTTTTTTAAGTTGCTACAGATTCAAACTAAGAAGCACCTGCAAGCACATGCAAATTGCAACCATTTATTTCCATATTTCAAATAAGCCAAATTACATATTTACAAACCGACAATAGTTGATTAAAAAAAAAAAAAACACTACAAAATAACTTACTCTTGAAATTTCTTCTCTAGAACGCTAAAAGAAAAAAAAGTTTAAAACAGATGACATCAGTGATGCGTTTAACATGTAAAAATTTATAAGCCAGGCTTTTTTATTAGAATTTAACTGCTGCATTTGCACTGGGTTGATTTACCAAAAGTAGCTCAAATGCATACAATCAAATTGCAACTTAAAAAAAAAAAGATTTGTGTCAAAAGCAATATAAACGGAAGATTAGAAAGCAAGCAGACAAAGTGTTTCTAAAAATTGATTAAAAAATAAGAGCTGCTACTTGGAGTATTTGGTCACAGAAGTATTCAAGATAAATAGAAATTGAAATTTTGAACTCAATAAATTTATTGTTAAAAAAACAAAAAAAAAACAGGTTTTCACATAAAATGATAGCTGTTCTCACTTACGATGAGCAGCAGAACCATACATATGAGTAGATTCAAATATCATCTCTAAAAAAATTAAAAAAAAAAATCAGTAAAAGCGTATTACAAAGTAAATTATCTTTTTTAAAATCATAAATTAATATTTTCAAAGAGTAAAACATAAAAAAAACCTTTCAATTTTTCTTTTGGTAAGTCATCTAGCTCTGTGTCAAATGTGAATGGCTCCTCTGCAACTGGCTTTAAAATTTAAAATGTTTGATTAATTATAATGGATATGTGATATCAATCAAAGTTTCTTCTGCACTCATGTCAATTTATGTTTTATGTTTAAAATATGTAGTGAGTTTACAGCTTTTAAAAATACAATTACCTCATCATGTGGATCATAATATTGTTCCAAGTATTCATGTGCAAGGGCCTCCTCCACAGTTACACGTTTATTTGGATTAAAAGCCAATAACTTATCAAGTAAATCCAAAGCTAAAGAAAATTACTAATAAATGCTAAGTGCTTAATATTTACATGAATGCCAAAATTTCAAAAATAAGCATTTACCATATAAACTACAATGTCTTTAAACTCAAACCTTTGTGGTCAGCTTCAGGAAACAGAGTTTTCCATGGTGTCCTCTCTTTGAATGGTAAACTTTGTAAATAACTTTTAGCCTAAAAATGACTTGCAAATTAAAAATAATTCTTTCACTTTTATTGCAACTTTTTGTTTTTTAGGAATTTTTTTTTTTTTTTTTAAGCACAATAATTAAAGAAAACAAGTTCAAAAAATTCATGATTTTTTTTGAAAATTCAAATCAAAATTTTTTTACTTTTAAATTTCTGATAAACTCTAAAGATTCTTTGTCAGGTGAACCAAGAACATTTAAAATGAGATTCAATTGATCCAAATCTTTTTTTTTAATGTTAAGATAAAAAGGTACCTTTTCTTAGTTTTTTTTAAAATAAAATAAAAAAAAAAAAAAAAAGGATTAGATATAAAACATCTACTTTTTTTTTTAATTAGTAAAAGACTAATAACTTGAATAAAACAATACTGAAGATCATAAGAAAATCAATCAAAAGACTCAGTAAAAAAAAATGTTCTTATAACAAAAAAACAATAACAAAAACAAAAAATAACCATTTGAATGACCAGAGAATAGCAGTTGAATACTAAGTACAATACTCACTAAGCAATGTCAAAAGGAGCTAATAAAAAAGAATTCATAAGTATTTATGCTATTATTGATGTTTTATCTTCAAATAATTATGCTATTATTGATGTTTTATCTTCAAATAATTATAGCTAATTAATTTGAACATTGTTGTTTTATTAAATCAACTTTAATTTTTTACTAAATTTATTTTAATAAAAAAAAAGATACAATGTTTCCCAGGAAAGAGAGGTCGATTTGAAAGCATCTCAGCAAGTATACATCCAACACTCCATATATCAATTGATTTTGTATAACCTTTTGAATTAAGCATAATCTCTGGTGCTCTATACCACCTTGTCGCGACATATTCAGTAAGCATACCAGTGTGGTCATGTTCTGGGTCTGCAACTCGCGCTAACCCAAAATCACAAATCTACAAAAATAAAAATAACAATTATTTAACAAAACTAATGCTTCAAAAGTTTCAGCTTCCTAAAAAAAGACAGGTCAAGAGAATCATTGAAAAAACAATCACATTCTTAACAGAAGATAAATGCAGTAACAACTGAAATGACAACATCTCAATAATTCTTGCATTTTTCAAGGGCTTTTTAAAACTTTAGCCTAAAAATATAGAATTAAAATTGTAAGATCATAAGTAAAACCTTATTATAAATGGGGCAGACATGATAGTATAAAAGTTAAATTGAATATAAAATTCAAAAACATAGCAAAAACATAACAAAAACATAGCAAAAACATAACAAAAACATAGCAAAAACATAGCAAAAACATAACAAAAACATAGCAAAAACATAGCAAAAACATAGCAAAAACATAACAAAAACATAACAAAAACATAGCAAAAACATAGCAAAAACATAGCAAAAACATAACAAAAACATAACAAAAACATAGCAAAAACATAGCAAAAACATAGCAAAAACATAGCAAAAACATAGCAAAAACATAGCAAAAACATAACAAAAACATAGCAAAAACATAACAAAAACATAGCAAAAACATAGCAAAAACATAGCAAAAACATAACAAAAACATAGCAAAAACATAGCAAAAACATAACAAAAACATAACAAAAACATAGCAAAAACATAACAAAAACATAGCAAAAACATAACAAAAACATAACAAAAACATAGCAAAAACATAGCAAAAACATAGCAAAAACATAGCAAAAACATAGCAAAAACATAACAAAAACATAGCAAAAACATAGCAAAAACATAGCAAAAACATAGCAAAAACATAGCAAAAACATAGCAAAAACATAGCAAAAACATAGCAAAAACATAACAAAAACATAGCAAAAACATAGCAAAAACATAGCAAAAACATAGCAAAAACATAGCAAAAACATAACAAAAACATAGCAAAAACATAACAAAAACATAGCAAAAACATAGCAAAAACATAGCAAAAACATAACAAAAACATAACAAAAACATAGCAAAAACATAGCAAAAACATAGCAAAAACATAGCAAAAACATAGCAAAAACATAGCAAAAACATAGCAAAAACATAACAAAAACATAGCAAAAACATAACAAAAACATAGCAAAAACATAGCAAAAACATAGCAAAAACATAACAAAAACATAACAAAAACATAGCAAAAACATAACAAAAACATAGCAAAAACATAGCAAAAACATAGCAAAAACATAACAAAAACATAACAAAAACATAGCAAAAACATAGCAAAAACATAGCAAAAACATAGCAAAAACATAGCAAAAACATAGCAAAAACATAACAAAAACATAGCAAAAACATAACAAAAACATAGCAAAAACATAGCAAAAACATAGCAAAAACATAACAAAAACATAACAAAAACATAGCAAAAACATAACAAAAACATAGCAAAAACATAACAAAAACATAACAAAAACATAGCAAAAACATAGCAAAAACATAGCAAAAACATAGCAAAAACATAGCAAAAACATAGCAAAAACATAACAAAAACATAGCAAAAACATAACAAAAACATAGCAAAAACATAGCAAAAACATAGCAAAAACATAACAAAAACATAACAAAAACATAGCAAAAACATAGCAAAAACATAGCAAAAACATAGCAAAAACATAGCAAAAACATAGCAAAAACATAACAAAAACATAACCTTTAAGTCACAAGTGGTATTTAGGAGTAAATTGCTTGGTTTTAAATCTCGGTGTAAGACATTTGCTGAATGTATGTATTTTAAACCTCTTAGTATTTGGTATAAAAAGTAACATATGTGGTCATTACTCAGCTTTTGGGTTTTTAACAGCTTGTATAAATCGGTTTCCATTAGTGTTTGTACAATATATCTAAAGCCCATAAAAAAATGCTTAAGCGATGAGTGGCAGCTTTATATTTAACTTGAGTTTATTACTCAAATTTTGTTCTTTATGCTGTTAATTTATAAGAAAATACAAAAAGAGAGAGAGCAATACTAACACATCTTTCAGAGAAGTGATTAAAGAGATAAAATCGATACTAACACATCTTTCATGTCATCAATTGTGGGTGAACGCTTAATATCTTGAATATTTATAATCTACAAAAGAAATTGTTAACAAATGATTGAAGCTTAATTAATGATTAATTACAATTACTAATTAACAATTATATATTACCTTTCGAAAAAGCAAGCCATTTTAACATACTCTCTCATAAATGACTTTGAAAATTTTAACCCATTAAATCACTAGTTACTTTGAAATATAGTATTTCAATTTAATATCAAATTCAAAATGATAAAATTAAAGAAAGCAAATCGCAACAGAATGAAAAAACCAGCGTGAACTTTAAAGAAAACAACACAAAAATTTGAAACTAACATTTTCATGATTAAAGCGTGACAAAATTTTAATTTCTCTAAGTGTTCTTTGACAATAAGTTTGATGTTCAAATGGGCTAATCTTCTTAATTGCCACTTTATTACCAGTATAAATATCAGTAGCACAGCTAAATAAAAATAAAAATTACATGAGCTTAGAGTAATAAAGTGTTTAAACAATTCAAACAGTAACTCATCAATTTCAAAATTAAGTTTAATTTAATTATCAAATTCTTATCAAACTTAGAAAAAAAATTTCACTTTTTGTCTTTCATATTTTATTTTTTTATTTTTATTCTATAACTTTCTGTATCAAATTAAAATCTATATCTATATTGAGTATTATCAGTAGTGCAGAATTAATAGCCTATTAGTTTAGGAGATTTGGGCTTTAATTAAATTTAACCTCAGAATGTTTTATTATCTTACTTTTAACTTTTTGTTATTGATATTTTAATGTATATCTTAATTCTAAAAATAACTTTAACATACAATTTTTACTTTCTAATGCTAACCATTGATTTGAAATAACTGTTTGTTCTGAGGAGTAATATATTTCTTTTTGATGTCAGTTTATTGTAATTTTAAAATACTTGTTACTCACCATACTTCTTTCCAAAAAGAATTGAGATTATTAATTATCATAGGAAAGATGAATGATTCTCTGACTTTGTGACAGCAGAAAGATGCCATCATATAAAATGTTATGCTTGAATTAGCTTCCGAGACACAAAATTCATTGCACTAAAGTTTTTTTTGGTTTAGATATAGATATTGATCAATTATTTTTTTCAAAATGACTCATAACACACTTAAGTAGGCTTGCCATTTAAATTACACCTAATGATATAACATTAAATAGCTGACAAAACGGTGTCCTTCAATGGAATGCAAACAATATTAACCAAAACCTGGGAACAGGTAGAGATGGGAATGGACATTCTGCAAATACCATCTACACTTTCTGGTAGCTTCAATCAACAGCAGTAGGTAAAAATGATATTACAAGTACACATTCTATAGATATAAGTATATAGAATATGTACATGTGCATACTTATAAAGTATGGTTTACAAAACTTGCGATAAAGTTAACTGTAAATTGATAAAGTTCATAGGCACAGTAAGCAATTTGTTAGAACTGACAACTTTAAAAGATGTTTTAAAAGATGGTCTCTTTTTTAGAAGGATTGAAGAAAATTGCAAAAACTTGAGGCAAACTTCTGAGAAGATGCAGGCCTCACTTAAATATTTATGGTAGAAAGCTATTTCTCTCATAACAATTATCTCTAGTAAAACAAATTGAAGTGACAAATTTGTAAGTGGTTGAAAGAAAATATAACATCTGTCTTTAGGTAGGAAGCATTCTAAACAAATTTCTGACCAATAATTTTATTAAACAGGATCAGTTGATGAAAAACAGGCTTCAAGAAAAAAATGATGTCAAGAAAGAAAGCAGAATAAATCAAAGAGAGTTAGAATTGTGAGTGTAAAGGTCTCAGTTGTTAATACAACTGAGATCTTTCATGAGATACATTTGCAGTCAGATAAAGAAAAGAATTATTCACCAAATAAACAAAAAAAAAAAAAAAAAAGACTCTAAATGTAGATTAAAAAGATTTGCCAGAGCAGCTCGATCAATGATGTAACATTAAATGCAGCCAAGAACCCAGCTATTACTAAGGAAATTAATGTAGGAAATAAGTAGTACAGATAAAGTAAAACAAATTAAAAGTAAATAATAAAGAAATAAGTAAACTTCTTACTATGCTAATGATCTTCATTAATTTACCGCTAAATTTATCACAAGTTCCTGATACAAGCCTAGGCTCTGGATCATAAGAAAATTTTCTTTGAGAGATCAAACCAAACAGTTAAGAAAACTTGCAAAGAAAAACATAATAACAAAATCAAAGATACAAAGTTTGATGGTAGTAGAGATCTTATGAAAATTTTATACAGCTATTTACGAAAGTTTAAACGATTGCAGAATTTTCAAATCTAATCTTCGGTTTTTTTTGAATAAAAATCTAACGGAAATAGATATCAAAATAATTATTTTTCCAATTTGGTAAATAGGTTATTTGTTAATAGAATAAAAAAAAGTAGGTTTTGATTCATTACCGTTTACTCAGAAATTTCATTAAAAGGTAGGTGATACAAATTAAGAGGTTTCACAAAAGTTTAAACAATTTTATTTAGGATCAATTATTTGCTAATTAATTGATAAATCCGCTGCGAAATTTTTTCTCGCAGCGAATTTTTCAATTAATAAGCAAATAATTGAGTAGTTTTTCAATCAAAAAATTCATCACAACATCATCAGGTAGCTTTTAATTCATTAAAAATCAACTTAAAATATTGTAAATTTCAAATTAATTTCAATTGTGTGCAAATGGGTTGAAAATCAGTTTCTAGTGACATCAAATGGCAAGTTATTGGTATGGCGCGGACAAAAAATCACACAAACGTTCAAATAGGCAAAATACTTAACATTTCTGAATATTGCATTAGAAAAACCATCAAAACCTGGGAACTTACCAAGGATGTCTCTGACATGCCGCGTACTGGGAGACCATCCAAACTCAGCAACCGTGACAAAAATGGTATATTAAGAATGAGCAGAGAAAACCCCAGACTCAGCTACAAAAAGCTAGCACAAATCTTCAATGAGTCAAAAAATAATCCAAAAGTTAACAGAGAGCTCGTGAGACGAACATTGTCGGACAAAGGTATTGGAACGTACATAGCTGTTAAAAAAACCTATTCTTTCAATCACGGATAAACATAAACGACGAGTGTGGTCCAAAGAAAGGCTGGACTGGTCTGTAGAACAGTAAGCAAAAGTTATTTGGAGTGATGAAGCTAGCTTTCAAGTTGTAAACCGCAAGGGAAGAATTTATGTCAAAAGATTTGCAACTGAGAAATAATCAGACAGGTTTTTGCAACATCGTCGACAAGGTGATGGAGGTTCGGTTGGCATCTGGGGATGTTTTTCTCACAAAGGTATAGGCTTCTGTGAGCTGTATGAAGGCCGAATTAATCAATACACCTACAAGAACACATTGGAAACGTGATTAGTTCCATCAATCAGACACTTGTATGGCAGAAGCAAGCAATTTATCTTTCAACAAGACGGAGCTTCAGCTCATACAGCACACTCAATCAAAGAATATTTTTTGAAAAAAAAGTTCAATGTGATGCCCAGGTGCCCTAGATCACCAGATCTCAACCCAATCAAAAATATTTGGTCTTGGATCGACAATCAACTGACATACCATGAAATTCAATCAACTCAGCATTTAAAGCAATTTTTGAATGAGTACTGGCTGAAGGTACCTTGCGTGATGTGCATGAAATTAGTTGAATCAATCCATAAACGAGTTTATCTTTGCTATAAAAACAAAGGAGGACACTTCAAATATTAATTTTGCTTTTTTTTCTTTTTTTGTTCGAATGTTGCAATTCGTTTAAACTTTTGTGCTTCTTATTTTTCCTATAAGATTTTTTGTAATAGCTTTTTTCTAACTAAATATTAAAATTTTTATAACATGTTCATATTCATTTTAAAGCTAATTACTTTTTCTTTAATAAATAAAAAAAATTAAGTCGATATCATTTTACAGTTTTTCTTTATTAAACAAAAACCAAACATACTTGATAAAAATTCTGCAATCGTTTAAACTTTCGTGAATAGCTGTATATTGTGAAGATGGCAAGCCACACCAAAGAGAAGATCTTAGAAGATTATTGTTGTATTTGCTCTGAGACTGGTGAGACGTATCACTTTGTAAATAATCCAGGAGAGAGTAGACTCAACCCCTGCTGAACATTTGCTCAACATTTTAAATGGATAAGAGGACATGAGCTTGACAACCAATTAGTTGTAATTGGTTGAGATTCAAACAGCTTTAATAAAGGTTGTATTATTTATTCCTTTAAATTACTGTACTTTCATTTTACATACATAGTCAAATTTTTTTAAGAACACAAAATTATATTAGGTTGGAAGAACCAAGTTATTCAATATTTATAAAAAAAAACTAGGAATCAAACTGATCTGAATTATTTGTTTCACACTGACAAGTTGCAGCTTTTTAGTAAATAAAGCATGCATTTAGTGATAGCTTTGGATAGCAAAACTGTGTCTGACAACAGATTTTCAGCGGACATTGAACAACATATTAACAAAGCAACAGGGTTCAGGGCCCACTACATATTTATAAAAAGCAAGCCCTGGTGAGAAACAAGAACACATTTACAGAATTTTGTATTACCACACATCTTCTCTGCCTGGAATGCACACAATAAAAATATTCTTCAGCTAAAACTTTGTAGTTCAGATGAAGTTGAAAAAAGATTTACAGTGCAGAAAATTTTTAATACAAGAAAAGATAAGGATATTACAGACAGAAAATATAGAAAAAGAAGATTACCAAGAACAAATCATAAAAGTCGATTAGATTTAATCAACTGAAAAACTGAAGAGATTGGTGTCCTAATGCTTGTTATCTAAAGAAGCAAGACATAAAACAGTTTTAGGACAATCCAATGATTGTACCAAACATGGCCTTGGTCAATCTTTCAAACGCATAGTGAAAGAAATCACAAGGCTTCAATGGGCTAAAAAAGGGACAGCTTCATAAGGATTGCAATAACTCATAGAGAACTAATGTCTCTGTGCCAGACAGAGAAGATTTGTTAAAAATGTTGTATCAAATACTATAACTGAACATATCATAAAATTTCAATGATATATTTTACAAAACTAACATAAAATAAAATGCATAAAATCATCATTTATGGTCCAATTTAAAATTATCAGAGATCTAACTAGGGGTATATGGGGAGCTTGAAATGAGATTGATTTTAGGATGATCAGAATAGTAACAAAAAAGTAGCAAAACTATGCATAAATTATTTATTTTAGATAAAACTAATATTTTTAGGCTTAAAATTGCCTAATTAAATATTCAATGTTAAAATAAAAAAATTGATCATCAGTATTGTATGGTCAAACACATAAGAGAAATGGCCAGCTTAATGCAAAAGCTTTGAAAAATGACCTACCCTTGTATGTATGTATGTATGTATGTATGTATGTATGTATGTATGTATGTATGTATGTATGTATGTATGTATGTATGTATGTATGTATGTATGTATGTATGAATGCATGCATGTATGTATGTATGCATAAAATTAAGAAAAAATGAGTAAAGAAAAGCTGCAGTTATGTATTTGAAAAGAGATTGTGCTTGGAGAATAACTCATCCAAGAAATCATACAACTTATTTCCAATATGAATACATTACAAAAAGAGGTATGCTACCTCCAGTTCACAGTTAATATGATCAAACTTTTTACATACGGAACAACAAAACATGTTTTCTATGTAGATAACATAAATTATTCTTACCAAACCATCCCATAAGCTCCTTCTCCAATATAGCTCAAGTCCTTATAACGTGGACCAACATCAAAAATTTGGCCACGTACGATTTCTGCAGTTGACATTTTTCTGCGGAAACTGCAGCGAAGTTACCTGGCTGATTTCAACTGGCTTTATTTTCTCGTGTCCTAGCTTCCGAAGGAACGGCACCGACGCTAGTTGATCAGCAAAACTTATTGATTAAAAGTTTATTGATCTTATATTGCCAACTTTGTTTAGATTTATGGAAAAGTTTTTGTTTTGCCTTGATTTCCCGTATTTACAACCTACTGTTTACGCCTAAAAAATTTAATGAGGTCAGAAACAACTCATTTCTCGAAATTTATTGCGAAGGGGGCTCTAAATTAGCTGTTGAGATAAAAGTGATAAATGAATCTAAGAGGGTAAATCATAAAACAAAAAGTTCAAAATCTGATTTTGCTCTACATTGTTTTAGTCATTTCTAATTTTAACATTAGTTATTAATAATTCTTAACTTTAATGACTTAAAATATTAAGTACATAACACTTTATTTTCATTAAAATTAAGAGAGTCAAAACGGAGTGTTAAAACTACATTATTACATTTCTTAATTACATAGTATATAAATTCGTTCTCAGTCGTCAATAAAAGATTAACGAATGAAATTTCTATTGTGTATAATTGGCATATGAACAATCTGACTAATATCAACAATGGCTTTTTATAAAGATTTTTAAAAAACAATATTTGGCTCATTTCGCTGTTTTAAATTTCCCATTAGACAAGTTTTTAATTCTTAATAAAGTAAATAGTTTTATATACGTATTAAGTTAATAAGTAAATCAATATATGTGGGTATAAACTTTCTTTTTAAAAAATTAAAGAACGATGTAAAGAATTATATAAATTAGATTATTACTTATACACACTTTTATAAAATAAATATTTAGAAGAAGTCAAGGTGTTTTCTTGGTTATTATTCCGTATTTTTATTGATAAATGTTAATGATCATAATTAACGGAAAAGATTTTTTTTAAATTTGGAGTTAATAATCTTGGTTTGGTTTAATCCAATAAGAAGAAATTTGCAATGCCGGATTAACCCGGGTTCCTGGGAGCCTAGGAACCCTAATCAATTTTGATAATTTCTAATCAAACTAATTCCATTGATTTCTCATGTAATTAAAAATACTCTAAACTTTTTTAAAAAAGTTCGAACTTGAACACGTTCGAACTGTATTTGAAAAAAGTTCGAACAATTTTTATCTTTTTTTACTTACTTGAAAAAGTGAAATAAACGGATATAATTTAAATGCTATTCTGCTTAATTATTTATCAAGAAATGCGAATTGACATTTGGATTTGAATTTTTTATTTTATTTGAGAACAATTAATAGTTGTTTGTTTTTTTATTCTTTATATTTATTGGTAAATATGTATTAAATATTTTATATATTTCTTGAAATATTAGTTTTTTACTTCTTTTTTTACCACTAAAGAATTATAAATTAAGATTACAATTAATATTTTCTGTACATTATTGTCAAAATATTTTTGCAATAATTGGACAATAATGTACAGAAAATATCTAAGCGGAAATTTAAATTTTTGCAATAATTGGACAATAATGTACAGAAAATATTTAAGCGGAAATTTAAAACGCAAACTGAAAAAAATAAATCTGACAGACAGCAAACAACATTTAAAAAAATCCCAAAATTGACTAATTTTTCCGATCTCCTGATAAAGCATTAGAGGAGAATCAATGTTTGTCAACTAAATCAAACCCAATTGCAGAAAGTTCACAATTGCAGAACGTAACAGATAATTCTTCAATTAACAATGTATCGGTGTTATACAATTCAACAGCGCAGCAAGAAAATGTGTCATATGGCAATTTAAGAATACCTTGGAATTTAGAGGAAAGAATAAATAATTAAGTTTATTGTTATTATTGTTATTACCATTATCATTATTTCTTTTGTTATTGTTATTATTATTATTATTGTTAATATTTTTGTTATGAGTAATATTATTAAACGTATTATTATCTTTAATCGTTAACTTAAGCTGCACCGTTGTTTTTTATTTTAGTCCAGTTTGTTAATATGTCAATCTGACCCAGCATTTTGGACGGATTCGAAAGAAGCACAGCGCTACTGGATTTTTATTAAAAAAAATTCCTGATCAAAATGTTGAAGACAAAAGTTTTGAAAAATCTAAAAAAGTAACAAATACTAAAATATGGTGCTGCTCTCTTATGTATTTTTCTTTTAAGTTGAAAAATGGTGAAATTCGAAAGAGAGAGTGGCTTATTTATTCACCATCCACAGGAAAAATATTTTGTTTCTTCTGCTTGCTTTTTCAAGACTCAGACGAAAATTTCAGATCTGGATTCAACGACTGGGCACATGGACTGCGTTCTATACATAGACACGAACAAAGCAAGCAGCATTCTGATGCAGTTCAGTGCTATTTTTGAAAAGTTACATTAAAAGGAAAAATTGATATTCATTTAAAACAGCAATCGGAGGATGAAAAGCGTTACTGGAGGGAAGTTCTGAGAAGAGTTGTTGAATGCTTGAAATTTTTGTGCAGTCGAGGTCTAGCTCTTAGAGGTGATTCAGAAGAAATAGGTGACTTCAGTAATGGAAACTTTCTCAGGGCCTTGGGGTTCTTAGCAAAATTTGATCCATTCCTTGCTAAATACTTAGAAAGCCGAGGAAACCAGGGTAGAGGAAATGTTTCATACATTTCATCAACAAGTTATGAAGAAATTGTCTTCTTAAAAAGTTCTGGATTCCATTAGCAGCGAAATTGCCAGTGCTACATACTTTTCACTGATTGTTGACTCATCAACTGACACTTCACACTGTGACCAACTTGCAATAATCATTCGATATGTGAGTGAGAAAGCTGTTGTGGAAGAAAGATTTATTGGGTTTGAATCTTCATGCGGACATAACGGACAGGCTATGGCAGATGCTGTCAAGAAAACATTAGATAAGCTTGGCTTAAACATTAAAGATGCTCGTAGTCAGTCATACAACAATGTATCTAACATGTCATGAAAATACAAAGGCCTGCAAACACTACTGAAAAATGAGAACCCAAACATTGACTTTATTCCTAGTGCAGGAAATTCTCTAAATTTAGTTGGCGTAATTGCTGTTAACAGCTATGAGGCTGCATCCGATTTCTTTGGGTTTCTCCAATCGCTGTATAACTTATGTGCTTCTTCAACTCACAGATGGCAGATAGTTTGTTCTGGTCTTGTAGGTGGTGCTGAAAAGGACAAGGAAGTTACCATTAAAAGCCTGAGTGGAACAAGGTGGTCACCAAGAGCCATTTCTACTAAAGTTTTACATTCAAATTACAATCATATCCTTGAGACATTAGAATCAATTATTCTGAATAAAGTGAAAAACGTCAGACACAAAACGAAACCATTGCACTTTTAAAAAATATGAAAACTTTGGATGTTGCTTTTATGACGGAGCTATGGCACAGAATAATGTTACGATTTGATGGTACTAGTATGAAACTTCAGGATAAAACTGCAGATCTGGATCTTGGTGTTCAATTGCTTAAATCTCTTTTGGAATATGTGACGTCAGTTCGTAAAAATTTTCTCGACATTCAAGAAAGCGTTAAAAGGTTCTCAAGCATTATTCCTAATCAGTACAAGCATGAAAATAAAAGAAAGAAGACGCGCAAATTAGGGTTTGGTGAAAATAGCAAGAATGAAGCGGTTCTTAGTGGCAATGAAAAATTTAAAATCAAGTATTTTTTCCCAATCATAGACAAGTTGAAAATGTGCTTGAAAGAAAGTCTTTTTGCTTACGAGTCTGCAGAGAGAAAGTTTTCTAACTAGTTTTCAGATCATAAACGTTCCTGCTATTGTTGCTGCTGCCAATTCCTTGTGTACGATTTATCCTTCAGACTTAGATACGCAATTCCCTGATGAAATTACCCAATTTTCCAAGTTCATGGCAAATGAGAAGAATATATCAGCACTTGAATGTTTACAAGCAATTCGTAGGAATAAGTTAGAATCAGTTTTTTCCAATGTTGACATCACATATTGGATTTTTCTTACTCTTCCCATTACTAATTGTAGTGCAGAGAGAGCATTTTCAAAAATGGCAATAGTTAAGAATGATCTCCGTTCCTCAATGTTAAATGATCGTTTAAATGCTCTTTGTTTAATGATAATTGAAAGAACACTGTAAAAAATATAAATTTTCAAGATGTTGTAATTGATTTTGCAAATGTGAAAGCAAGAAAAGTTTCTATTTAAATAAAAAAGTAATCTTATGTTTTTTGCATTCATTTTTAAATACACTTTTTTAGGAATGGGGCCCCAAATATTTTTCGGCTCTCGGCCCCCAAGACCCTTAATCCGGCCTTGGAAATTTGAATTTTAAAAGTTTAAATATCAACTTGGCAATCATATTTACCTATCTTTTGAAATATAGTTTAATAATTGGTTGCTATTTAAAGGGCGCACAGAAAAGGTAAGAAAACGGTGCAGTCGGAAAAGTCAGATTTGGCGAAAAAAATATTTTTTCAAAAAATTTTTACATGTACTAGTATTATCAAAATGTTTTGGTGCAAAACAAAATTTGTAATTAAGCCAAAATGTGTTGAAGGAGCTTATTTTGTTATTGGCAGATCTTTGAACTCTTTACCTAAGCTGAATTACTCAGCATCTTTTGAAAACAAAGCTGAATCGGAGTTTTGTTCCAAAACCATGACATATACTTAATTAGAACAAAGAATTGGAAGAACCTTTTAATAACGAGGGTTCTCGCCCTTATATTCTTCAAGTGTAAATGACGTGTTTTAGGAGCATAAATGAGACTTTGGGAGCATAAACGAGACTTTAGAAGCATAAATGAGACTTTAGGAGCATAAACGAGGTTTGAAAAAAGAAATTGGAAACCAATAAAAAGTTCATCTCTTATTTTTTTTTAATGAGCTGTCGATCAATAGAGAGAAATATCACAAATATTTTTCAGTAAATCAGACTGATTTTCTTCAATTCATGAACAACCATTACATACTTGAAGACGAAGAGCCTTTGTAACTGCTGGGGGGTTGACTTACATAGCTCATTTAAAACTTCCCTCCTCTCCCCCTCTACTTCATAATTTCCGGTTTTTCACCAACTTTCTGCAATCTCTATTAATTGGGTTGATGTTAAATGTCCTCACTCTCTTTATCAAACCAGCCTCAATTTATCAAGTTAGTTTCTACTTTTAACAAGTCTGTAAATTTGAATATTCAGCCCTTGTTGTGGTTATTTGAGATTCTTCAGCTATTAAATCAACTTTGACTCTAAGGGCCTGTTTATATGGAAAGCGGGCTGGCTCGTTTGCCGAGCCAGCCCGTTAGCCGAGATATCGACGTCATCAATGTTTTAACTTAATTTTATTTTGCGTTTATATGAATAAACGAGCTAGCCCGGATAGCGAGATCTCACTGTTTTTTGCCGAGATCTCGGCAAACGGACTGGTTAATTTCTTATATAAATTTGTACGCATGCGTATAAACTCTTACATTTTTTAAATTTGAAAGCTTCCGCGTAAAATAACAAATTTAATAACAAAATTGACAACTTCCGTGTACTTAAAATTTTAGTTGTTTTTCTTTTATATTTACCAAAGGTCCAGTATCTTTTAGGTAATATAAAGTAATAGCTACTTTTTTATCTGCTGATAGAGCTCTAGAGTTAGGCGAAAAAGGGTCAGGAGATAAATAAGGGCTTAATTCTGAAACCAAATTCATGAAAAGAAACCGTGAAAGGCTAAAATTTGTTTTCCATGCATCAATGGGAGCTACACCAGTTATTATATTATGCCACCATAAATCAGTTCTGCCAGTTTTAAACCAGCAACAACGATTTTTTCTTTTAAGGCACCTCTCTCTTGCTTGTTTCATCTTTTGAAGTGATTGTGATCGTTTTCGTAAAAGAATAATATTTAAAAAGTTATCAAATTTAAATTTGTAAAGCTTATATAACACAATTAGGCTTTTAAGAAGCATTATTTGTGTTATAATACCAGTTAAACATATTGTTAAAATGCATATACATATTGTTATTATTTTACCGATAAAGAGGCCAGCCCTGCTAGAAAAAGCCAGGCTGACCTCGATATCATTTTTTATTTTTTTGGCAAAAAATTCATATAAACACTATTTTAAAACTGGCTCGTTTTCCGGGCTAGCTCGGCAAACGGGCTAGCCCTTGTCCATATAAACAGGCCCTAAAATGGATAGAGGATTTGATTCATAGCATTTAACTTTGATTTGGTCTATTTGGAGAAAGGTAGCTGTTTTTGAAGCTGAAGACCAAAATAAATAGTTAAATAAATAACAGTTGACTTTCATTGCATTGAAAGAATATTTAAAAAGTTTTTGAAGAAGCCTTTTGTCATTTATTATTTTATTCCATATAGAAATTATTACATCTGTGTTTCGACTTTACATGAGTGTTAGCTTTGAAATATTTGTCAAATAACTCTTTGCACAATTGCCTCTATCGGTTTTGTATATGTTTATTTTTAAAAATTTATCAATAAAAAGAGAATTAATAAATTAACAAGATCAAAGAACTTTCTTTTAGAGTCTATAATATATAAAATATAAAATAAATTAATAAACAGTGGCGAGCAAAAAATATTTAGCTTACGATTAAAAATAAGCAAAACATCTCGAAGATTTAAAAAATTGTTTGCTCGCAACTCAAGTTTTTTTCTTACAAGCTTCCGTTTTTTAAAATAATTCAAAAGCTGTTTCTTACTTTTATAAGCAAAATATTATGGAACTTTATTAAATTTAAATTCACCGTAATTCGTGTTTTTTAACAATTCAGATTTTCTATGTTCCTATCAAAACATAGCTCGTTTTGGACAACAAAACATAATTTTATGCAAAGTCACTAAGAAGTGTTTTCCCCCCGACACTTTTTTCTAGTAAGCAAGCCAAACAGTGGTCCTCTACTGTCTGGATTGCATACTAGAAAAAACAATCATGTCTATTTATGGTACAATCTTCAGAAAGTCTCTGAAGTTTTCTGGAAACCCTGTTGTCTCGTATCCCTGACCAACAAAATTCTTGACTTATCCTGGACGACCGGTGACATCGTACAGTCTCAGCATGACAACGCGATGCACGACGACATGATGATGTTCAAGCACGTTCAAAAAAAAACTTAACAATAATTCAACTCAAACAGAATCGTCCATGCATAAAAGATCAAAAAATTTGCGTTTTGATTATTGGCTCTCACAGCGCCCTACAATTTCTGTTTTGTTTATTCGGTACAGACGAGTTAAAGCATACTCAAGCCATTCGAGTAGCCATAAACTTATACCACGTTATGAGATCTGAAAAAAGAATTTACAACGAAGTCAAAGCTAATTTATGGTAATCAGGTTGCATTCAAAATTGTTGTTTTCAAATTAAGTTGCTAAATGTTTTTCCAATTTTTCAGCTTTTTATTTTTTCATAGAGAAGTTTTTCTTGAAAACAAAGTAGTTTTAGCAGTAGTTTTTCTCATCTTTAAAACAGGATCGTTGTTGCTTTTCTAAAACAGGATTGAGGTTGCTTTTTTGGTGTAAAACATGCACGATAAAGACACTCCCTGAGCAATAAGTAACCGTATAAAATTTGATGAAAAAATAAAGATATTTATTTATAGGTTGAGGTCATAAAAAAGTACACTTAATTTTATAAATCTTTAAGACGTCATAAGTTTTAAGTTAAGAATGCTCTATTCAAAATTTGATTAACGTAAATTTAAAAATTATTGAATATACAGATATTAGGTCAAACCAAACTAGTTTTTATGTTTATATATATGTATTGAAAAAAGTATGTAAATTGTAAAATGGACACCGATGGTTTTACAATATTAAAAGCAAAAATCAAAATGTATGGAAATTTCTGTAAAGATTTTTTATGTAACGGTTGACCGCAGAGAGGGATGAGCTTGTAGTAACGCTACAAACAGGTTAACAACTTACTGCAAAACAGCATAACAAAAACGGAATATTTTCTGTTCCATAATTAATCCCAAAAATCTTTTTCAAAAAATTTTTGTGTGCCTTTTTTTTTTCTCTTTTTGAGTTAAAGACTTGATACGGGCTTTCTTTGGTTTTTTTCATTTTCTTTGGTTCGCTCGATACTCTACCCAATAGCTTGACTATTTTGAATCTAACTTTTCTAAATTTTTTTCTTCTCAATTTTTAGACTCTTTTTTGTAATTTCTGGCGAATACTATTACATAAGGGTAGTTACCAATCTTTCTCTTTCCTGATAATAATATTTAAAATTCACTACAGCTATGCCTCGCTCATTTTATCTTTTTTTCATCCTTGTCCACCTTGTGTGATTACATATAGGAAGTACATTTTCAACCTTTTAGCTACACTTTTTATATATCTTTTATAATACATTTTCCGTGCTGTTTTTTGTTTCAAACAATTGATTATGATTGACATCATGTTTCAGCTTATGGTTAATTTTTATTTGCACCGAAAGTATATCAATAAATGCTGCTTCAGACTTTTAAGACTGATAGCAGGATGCTCCAGATTGCTTTTGTAGAAAAAAGCCGTAAAATTGTTTTGGTCAAATGAATGTGTGCCACCTGTTAACAGCATTATGAATAGCTGATGTTTTGCAAACAGTTCAACGCCATTATAAGCAGGTGCAAGAATTCAAAAATATTTATGCCCAGATTCTTTTTGAGATTAGTATGGCAATCAATTCATGCTTATTCATGCCCAGATTCTTTTTGAGATTACTATAGCTATCAATTATTGGTAAAGTTGGCTTCAATCATCTCTTTGGTTACCCAAAAGTGCTTAAAACCAGGACGAAGAGCCTCATTTATCCACCCAGTTGGTGAGCAGTTGCTTTTGTAACCAACAGGTTACTCGATCCATTAAAACTTTAAACACACTCTTTCTCAGGATATATTAGCATTACCAGCATGTACACGCTACTTTATAAACTACAAGACTCTGCAGTTGATTTGCGCTGATTTACATCTTTGGCATCTTTCTTGCCTATTTAACAATAATGTAGACTAACTCACCTACTATGAAGGTGTTTATAAATTTATTCTCTAACTGTATTCTTAAACGTTTCAGCCACTAGCACATTAACAGACTTACAAATCCCAGCTTCTCGCTGGTCTAAAACTTCAGGCTTGCATATCGAAAAATCAAGATGTTTTTAATAAAATTATTCATCTATGAACTTTCGGTTTTACTTTAGTGAAAATATTTTGAACGTTTTTTGTTGTGCAGAAAGGCAATTTACTCTTCAGTAGTTCAGCGACCTAGCTTCTTGTACAATGCCTGCTCCAACTCTTGCTTATCATTTAAAACATTTTTGTAACTAAGCTTTGTATAAACGCTTTTGAAAACTTTTGATTTAAGTTCCCTCTCGATATCCTTTTTAATAAAACTTTCTTTACTGACATTTCTAACAATACATTGAACCTTCAGTCCCCTTCGCTGATTTATTCCGTTTTTTCTTTAGGCATTTTTAAATTTTGATACCTAATCTAAAATAATCAATTTTATATAAAAATTCTTTAGCAAAAGAAAAAAAAAAAAGAGGAAGAGGAGGTTTAAAAGCTGTAATAATGAGTTAAATTGTTTTAGTGTAAAAATCAATTAAAAGTATTTTGATCATCTCAAAAATACATTTTAACTGTTTAAATTTTTGAATTAATAAATTTTCTTTAATATTATTGTGAACTATAGTCATAGCAAAAGCTTTATTATTCTTTTAGCACAATCCTTGATTAAGTCATCAAGACAAATGGAAGAATTTCTTTTGGATATAGGTTGACAATGCAGACTTTATTTTATATTGTACTGGTGTTATGGTTTCATCAGACGCAACAGGTAAAAAAAAAATTCAATCTTTATAATAATTTTTATTTATCTTTAGAAACTTAAAAGATAATTTAATTACATAAAAATTTGTCAAACATGCTTAGTGACTAATTTATGAAGCCTGGTTTCTGCTGTCAACTTGTTCCAAAATTATTTGCCAGGCATAAAATGAATTAATTTGCATTAATGTGTTTTAGTTTTAAAAAAATAAATTCGATATTTTAAGGAAAAACTGAACTTTATAAATACTGAATGACAAATTACCGGCACCATAATCTTCCTCTTTACTTTGATAAGTTGTGAGTTTTGTTAATTTGAGAGTGTTGAATCCAAACCTGAAATCCATGTTACAAAGTGTAGACTTATGAATTTGATTTTTTGTAACATACACAGTTTTCGTAGGTGAAATTTTTAAAATTGTAAAAGAGATATAAAAGTAGCACGGGTGAATAATAAAGAAATTTTTGCTTAAATTCTTAAAATATTTCAACTACAACAAGAAAAAAATAAAATTAGAATAAATTTGCTGGGGAAAAATATGTTGACGGTGCTTCAATAATAACGCTTAAGCTGAAAATTCACGTAGCATAAATTTCAAACTCTTTTTACGTGAAAAAATCTAAAACTTTGGATTCAAAAAGGTGCAAGTAATATAGGTTCCACTTTTTTCAAATAGCATGGATAGATTCACTTTTTTCAAATATTAAATGCCTTTTAAAAAGTGCCATAAGAAACGTTATGCTAAAGTTTCCTCTTTAGGTCCATCAAGTTGGAATATTAAGAAGTGCCAGGTACCCTGCATCTTGGATAGGAAGACACAAAGTTAATTCAAGTTCAATATTTCTTTCAAATCGATTTCGACAAAAGTCTAATTTGCATGTTATCAATGAAAACATAGAAAATGATATTGACAATTTGTTAACACACAATATTGTAAATAATATTTCCCCAAAAAAAGAAACTACAGATAAAAAAAAGATTGAACTTTCTAATAAATTTGATACTAACGAAGGAGGATTTAACAAAGTTTTGTCAGGAAAATACATTTCTGTAACACCCAACAAAGTTGTAACGCCCAACAAAGTTGTAACGCCCAACAAAGTTGTAACAAATCAAAATGTTTCGAAAGAACCAGTTAACGGAAAACCTTACGAAGTTCACCATGGATATAGAAATGAAGCAACAAATTTTGCACCACAAAACCAAATAAAAACCAGATTTGGGGTTCCTTTCATTAAAAAAGATGTCTTCCGCAACGATATTGTTACACAAAAGATTGAGAAACATAAAGGACAACCAATTTCAAAGTTTACAGATGATGAAGATGACCACTTGGAAGATTCAGATTATGTGTCTAAAGCTCAAGCTATTCTAAATCAATATAAAGATATTGAAATTTCTGAAGAAGAAGAAGAAGCAGCAGCAGAAAAAAATGCTTCTATGAAAGAGGAAAAAACATCTACAATAAGTAGCAGTGACGAAGTTTTTGAAAAATCGCCGAAAAAAGTTGTGGAAGAAAATAGGAACATCGAGATAGAAAAGACAGAGGCTGGGATGAGTGACAATAGCCATATGCAAAAAGAAGCAAAAACTATGATCATTGCAAATGATACAAGAGAAGTAGAAAATACAGATAAAACAGGTAAAGATGACAGTCTTAACTTAGGTAAGCAAGACAACAACGAGACACGTAATGGTAACAGTTCCTTAACACAAGAAAATAAATCGGAAAATAATATTCAAAGTAACCAAATAAAAAATGAAAACAACAACATTGAGAAGTCAAAATCAGATTCTTATAGCGAGTTAGAGCTGGCTAATAAACTAAATGATCAGGTAAATGGTAGCGTATTGATAGGAAACGTAGGGCATCAGGAATCGGTTTATCAAAGTTCCACGCAAGTAAAAAAAAACACAGAAAATGCAACAAATCTAGAGCAATTAAAAAATCCTCTATCTTCCGATGTAGGGGATGCGATAAATAAGGGGGAGAGCGCCATAAAAGAAGAAACCAACGTTGAGATGAAACCGGAAAATAATTTAAGTTCTGCTGTCGGAGAAAAATTTAATGTCGAACACTCAGCAGAAAAAGAAAATAAAGAGTATAAAGAGAAACTGGAATTAAACGAAAATCAAAATTCTGATCTATTAAAAGACTATAAGGATGGAAAGGATGAAGATCTTTATCAGACACCTTCGGATAAAAAGCTTTTAACAAAAAACAAAAACGACAACTTAGAATTTCAAAAAGTGAATTTGTCAGGAGAAAATAAAACTACAGAGAAAATCGTTGCGACAGATAAACAGATATCGAGCAATGTAACTGTAAAAAGAGGATCAGCACTAACTTTTAGTAAGGTTGTTGCTTTAGAAAAAAAGCCTTCTCTTAGTGATGAAGACACAAAAAAAATATTGAGTGAAGAAGAAGAAAGCGAAAAATATGATCAGTTAGCGGAGCAACGTGTGCCGAAAGAAAATACATATGTTGATAACAGGAATTTAACTAGTAAGGGAGATTATGTTTGGCCAATAAAACCTGTAACAAAAGAAAGTAACGATGCGTTTGAAAATACTGCGGAAAGAGCGTACGCTTCTTTGGATGGTCCAACTTCGGATTCATTCTCAAATAAAGAAAATAATTCAAGAAATGTTAAAGAAGATGAAGTATGATGTTTTTAAACTATTTTGTTATTGCTGGGTTTTTTTTTTTTTTTTTTTGCGATTTGTAAAATTCCTTTTTCGTACATAATTTTATTTATTTATTTTTATTTATTTATTTAAAATCAATTTCAATTCAAAATAATTTAGATCTACGCTAGTATCGATAACGGTCTAACTCGAAACAAAACAAGCGAAGAACTTGAGCAGGCAAAAAGTAAAATGCTTTCAGAAGAAACTGAAGAGTGGCGAAAACATGTTTATAAGGAAGCTGACGAAATTAACTTGAAACGTAAGCATAAGAAGAAAATAATTGCTTGGGTTCCAGCAAGAATTACAAGAGACGGATCCGTTTCGAAAAAGGAACGCCTTTTTAGAAAGCAAAACCAGCTCAAACTAACTCCTATCGAAAGGAAAATGGCGGAAGTCCTTATTCTTGAAGGATACAATACCAGAAAGCAGCACGGAAATGTTTCGCCAAAACATAACAAAACAACATTAAAAAATAAAACAGTATTTTTTAGTAAAAACAACGTCACGCAGTTAAATACTTTGTCTGAAAATAGTTCTAAACAATCGACCAATCAACAAAATGTTTTTGTTACGGACAAGAGAAAATGGAAAGAGGATGTTAATAACATTACCAATAGGGAGCATGCATCAGTTGGTTCTGGTTATGTCATTAGACAATCAAATGTTAATTTTGTTAATCGTGGAAAACAATCAAAGGTTATTGCTGTTAATGCTGGTAAACCATTCAGAGCTGTACATAATTTTAATCAAACAAGAACAGTTAAAGCAAATAACTCAAAAGCTCTTGAATCTGATGTTTACGAAAACGAAAAATGTTCTTTAGATGACTACCTGTGTCATTCAACAGATGCGTCGTTAAAACGTGAAGAAATCGTCAAGCAAAGGAAAGTCATAGATGAAGCAGAATTAAAAAATGAGGAACGTATTGATCAAGAGACAGATATAGCACTTGTGCGCGCTAAAGAGCTTGCAAATGATGTTGCTCGAGAGCTGAATGAAACTGTTGATAGCAAAATGTATGAAACAGAGAAAGGGCGGTATAATGAATCAATGAAATTTCCCACCGTAAGTAACTTTTATGAAAACTCACAAATAAATAAATCACAAAACTTTATTCAAAATGAAAGTATTAGAAAAAACGAAGAACAGAGAAATACAAACTTTAAAACCAGTGAAAATGATGTCTTAGCAACTCATAACGAAAATGTCGCATCTGAATTGGCTGGTATTAACAACAAAAAAGTTGTGACAACAAACCCGACATCAAATAAGACTTATTTTGAGACAAGACACAAAGACCAAACAACTAGTAAAAAAGAAGACCAGATAGCAACAAACAGCGCGACTGACGATAAAATTTCGAATAATATTGATCGAATAAAACTTTCAAAACATACTGATGCAGTTCAACACAAGTTCAACGAATTAAAAGAAAATAGGAAAACTCAAAGGATTTCACAAGATGATCGTAATGAAACCATTAATGATAAACCTAAAGTAGAAAATATTGTCCACGTGTTTATAGAGAAGCGTCCTGCAAAAAATTTAAAGAAGCATCTTGGAAACTTAAAAGAAAAGGCAGGAATCATCAAGATGAACAACAAGATAAATACAAATCGCAGAAAAAAACTCTCTTTAGCCAGTAAGTTAACTGAAGAAGAAATAGAAAAACTTATAGTAGCTGCAAATGCGCTTAAGCACATTGATATCGCCAGTCTCATACAAGGAGGGATAAAGCCAAGTAAATCTCTTGTTTCAGCAAGTATAAAGCAAAAACATCACAATAAAAAGGTTGCTGAAAGCAAGCATTTAAAAAAAGCAAGACCGTTAACAAATTCAAAAGATCCCTCAAAATATCAGATCACTTCTAAAAATAATACAGCAACCTTAGAGGCTAAAATTAAGTTACCAAATAACGAAGAAGGGGAAACACATGTAAATATGATAGGAAAAGAATCTGCGGATGCAGGGACACACGTAATTAATATTACAGGAAACAAACCTTTAGACAAAGAGCTGCAGTTTCTCAATAAAATAGAAAGAGAAACAGCTGGTACAAGATACGAATCTGTAGATATAGGAATGAATCAAACAAATAAAATAGAATCTGCAGATAGAGAATCAATAAAGGTGAAAAAAACAGAAAATTTTGAGCCAACAGAGAAAGAGGTAAACCTTATGGAGAAAACATATGAAATAGAAAAGCAAATTGCTGATGCAGAGAATAAAAAAGCTAAGGCAGAATACGAGAAAAAAAAGGCCGAAGACCAAATTCTATTTGCAGAAAAACAGAAAATCATTGCCGAAGAACAAAAAGCAATAATTGAAAAAGCAAAGCAAAATAATATTAATAAAAATTTAACCAGGATCAACGAGAGTAAAGAAGCATACGCAGACCAGAACCGAGAAACAGGGGAGCAAGAAAAATCAGCTGCTCTTCAGAATGATGCACTGGCAGAGCAAAATATACGGGTCGCTGAATTACAGATAGAAAAACTACAAGAACAAAATGATCGGGTAAATTTAAACGAAGCCAAAAGTCAACGAAAACATGTCGATACTCCTATTTTAGAAACTTCTTACTTAAACACGAGTATTAAAAGAAACAGTACAACAATTAGTATTTCGTCACTTCTAAAACCAGAAATAATACAAAAACTTAAAAATCTACTTCCTTTAACGACCTCAAGCAAAATGGATTTTTCGAACGTTGACAAACTACATGAAAATACACCTTCGATAGCTCACGTACCAATCGTGTCAATCTTTAATTTACCTTTCCCATCAAGAAATATTGATAATAAAGTGTGGAACTCTACGCTGAAAGACGAAAAAGAAAAACCCTCTAAATCACTTATTGACTCTGTGAGCAAAGGAGAATTCAATAATTCTTCTAATTTACAAGATGGCGATATTGCATCGTATTCGGTCCAGCAGCCTTCTGAAACGGAAAGTCTTTCAAAGTTGATTCGTTTAATGAACTTGGAGGAATTTAGTTTTGTTCAAAATAAAGATAATAGTACTTCATTAAACTTGTCCGTTCCAATCGAAAGTAAAATTTTTCCAGATTATCAAAGCGCTATGATCTCACCTCAAAGCTCTTTGTCTTACAATACGTCGGTTGTTATGGAAAATGTATCAAATAATGACAACAATTTACAATCAGTTGCATCCCAATTTACAAATGTGACTCAAAAGAATATTTTTTCAAACTCCATGTTGGAAAAAGAACTTTTGGAGTTAGCTCCTATAACAAATGCAATTCCTCCTCCTAGAAAAAATATCGCAGAAGATTCCGATTCGCAGAAGATTCCGATTTCGAATAAAAAAGTGTTTCCTTTTACACAAGGTGCAGCAGCAGAAGGAGTAGAAGGCGTAGCAGCGGAGATAGATGATCGCTATCAAACAGCATCTTCAGTAAACGAAGCTGCAATACAATCGAATAGTTATCCAAGCCCAATAATTGAATCCAGAAAATTATTTCAAGCAAAAAATGAAACTCTAAATATGGTTCCTACAATTCTTGAAAATGCTCTAAGATCAAGTTTCAACGGCAGTCAGAAAAAAACAGGAGAAGAAATTTTTGTCCTCGAGAAAACTAAAAATGTAGACTTAGCAAACCCACCATCAAATGTGGCGCTACCGGATTACGTTATTAAGTCAAAGACAAGAGAAGCTACGCCGTCTCACCGCGGTGCCATGTTGCTCTCAGCAGCCATAGCAAACGTTACAAACTTGTTGTCCGAACAAAAAACAAACAATGATATTGCCTGGAAACAACACAAGCCTGATGCTGACGAGCAAAATTCTGTAAAAGAACTCACGAAAGATGTTAGTAGCGCCATGGAAGAATTAGAAACATTGATGAAAGAAAAAACCGAAGCTGTAATACCATTTTTGACTTTTTTTATCCAAAACAAAACAATTTGAACCATTTTTAAAATTAAATTTTTAGTTTTTCTTTTTCACTGCTCAGGTTAATAAAGTTGTACGACAGAAAGAACATATTTCTTTAAAGGTTGGACATTCTTCCCAGGTATATTTTAAAGAATTTATTTAAGTTTATATAACTTTATATAAGTTTATATAAGTTTATATAATTTCTGACAACCACTTACATATATGTGTATGCGTGTGTGTGTGCGTGAAAAAATATTATATAAAAATGAATGAAATTTAGGGATGGTCCTCGAACTCTAAGGTTTCAAAATATTTTGGTATACCATACGATAGAAAAAAATGCAAGATTCAATTGGTCATTTTATTATGTTGTTTAATTTTTATTTAACAGAATATATAGAATGTTCGAAGATTTATATAGTTAGAAGATTTATATAGTTAGAAGATTTATATAGTTAGAAGATTTATATAGTTAGAAGATTTATATAGTTAGAAGATTTATATAGTTAGAAGATTTCGAGTACAGAGTCTTTTTATTACAATCTGGATATTGTCGTAGGTGCACGGAGACAACTTGAAGAAGGAATTACAATAGTGCCTCCCTGGTAGTTAACTTTTTGTTAAATTCTTGAATGAGGGCCATAACTTATTCAGCCCTGTTATTGATCACAATCCTTTGATGATGCTCAAGACTTTCTGAAATGATTGAATTTCCCCTCTTTCAGATGGGTCCCTGTCAAGGAGTGTGTGAGGAAGCTCAAGCTACTGAAAACATTGTTTTTGTTGGTGGTACAAAACAAATTCGGGCACTATCCGGGCCTTATGATGGATGAGAAAAGCAAAAGTCGTCCATTCACAAAATCCTCTCTTTTATCATGTCATCATAGTAAACTGACTGGTTACGGAAAAGCCAGATCTTAATTACATAAGATTAAGAGACACATTAGTTCATCTGTTGAAGCTGGTTAAAAATTCTTGCAATCAATGTACCGCCAGTGGTCCCGAAATTGTTTATACAAAAAAACTTTGGGACCAGTTGATTCACTATTTTTTGCCTCGATTGCTTCACCAGCTACTAACTCCATTTATATGATGACAGCATTTCAAGAATTGTAAATCTTAGCCAAGCTTTTGCTCCAGGATACTGTAAGTTCCTGATTAAAGGTCAGTGTTGGATGCTGTAGTGTAAAAGCACAGCGCTAACACCCCACTTATTCGATTTAGTTTTGGCCAGTTCTTCATGCAAGCTTTGGAACGCCAAGTAGCTGCTCCACTCAAAACACCAGATATTAAAACTGGAAAACGGTTTACATGAATTGTGGAAGTCCATCATTTACTTGCCATCCCAATATACTGTTAAAGATAAAGTAAGATTGAACTCGGATTTTAATTGGCGTGCTATAATAGCACAATGGGCGGCCCCGAAACAGTGAACGGTACTTCTATTGATATTCAAATCAATAACTGCATACCCAAGATATTACGCAACTTTATTCAAAATGGTGGCATTTCTTAATGAAAGGTTTGTTTAGTTGAGAACAGTCGACAGTCTAGGCAACATATTTTTTAATTGCACTCTATTTATGGTTGGAGCACCAGTAGAAGCACTTACGATGGCTAGAGGATCATAATCTTCTTCAACACAAATTGATGGAGAGGAATCAGATTCTAGCACAGCCTTGCTGGTCGATGCATCGATATCTATTTGTAATCGTTGGAAACGTTCAAATTCAACATTTAAACGCTGTAAGGAAGTTTGAATCATGTCAAGTGCTCCCATCAAGCCTGGTTGTCCTTTTTCCCTCTAAGCTACAAGGAAATCCTTTTCTTCTCGAATTGTGATTAGCATAAGAGTATCCGCATGAGCAATAACAAACAAGAGACCAACTAGAGCCTTCTAAATTGTTTATGAACAATTTCTCCAACTTCTGGATAAAATGCTGCTCAGCGCGAACCGGATATTCGACCTTATTACATTATGTTGCGAAAGTCTGAACACATCGTAGATTGGCATCTTTAACTGTCTTTTTCTCAACCTTGTGAAGATGGATGCATTTCCTGTTTGTACAAACAAAGCAAATAAACGTTCTGCTTTTGCGTATTTGCATGATATAGCTTAAAAGTAATTATTGTTCTGTGTAAAAAAGGTGAATTATGAATTGATTGACTACAATCAATTAATAATCAATATGTAAGCTTTAACACTGAAGTCGATTACAACATGTTACACTATTTTAAATCTTAAACTTAGAGGGGCCACCTCTAATTATAATCTTAAACTTAAGGGCACCATCTCTGAAAATTTTAACTTAAGAGGGCTATCTCTAAATATATATATATATATATATATATATAGTGTACTTTTTGGTCTTTTTTCTATTTTTATTAAAATTGTTTTCCTTTTTTTTATACTTTAAATAGTTCGAATTTTTGTTTGTTTTAGTAAATACTCTAAAACGCAAACAATCCATTCGCCCCACTTATCACAACCCATTCGCCTCACTCTATAACACTCATCAAATATAAGCATCAAAAAAAGTGTTTCGCTTTATAACAGGACGAAGACATTGTAGAGAGTGATGAATTGAACGCAATTAAATCAGACAAACCAACCGATTCTAGTTTGATATTGGCGCAAAAAAAATCGCAAAAAAATGATTTCTCGACACTTTTAAGTAAACGGAATAAAACTGAAGAGGATTATTCTCAAGAGGAAAGTTTTACGAAAACTCAAAACGAAAGCAAACAGCTTCTCAAAGACAAAATAAGAAAATTTATTGAAAATCTTAAAAGTAAATTAGCGAACGATGAACTTAAAAAGTTTGTTAAGGCAAGCGATTTGTTAACAAGAAAATTAAAGCGTTTACAAAGTGAAAATAAAGATTTTGAAACTGATAAAAGTAAAAACTTTAAAAATAACTTAACAAAGAAGTGGGATTCAGACACTTCGGATGACATTTACGCAAAAAGTAATCAAGATACCGATGATATAGATTTTGATAAAGAAAATAATCTTTTAGAAAGCAATCCGAACAATTTAAATGGTGGGCAAAAAACAACCCAATCGTCGACGGTAACAAATTCTGACAAAAAAGTTAAGGTGATTCAAGTAAATTATAGCACAAATGACGGAATGGCTCCAATTTTAAATGAGAGCGTTAAGCTATTTAGTGAGCAGTCCTCAGAGAATTCTAAAAACGTTGACAATATAACAGCAATGAATAGTGCATCTACTGGTGCGGATGGCAACAGAGATTTTGTACCAGGTTTCTTTTTCTTCAACAAAACGGTTTTTTCAAACGAGGAGGTTGAGACCACTAATGCTATTCGAAAGTATTTGAAAGAAAACGTTAGACAACGCAACATACCAACGTTGCTTGCAGAAGAACCTGCAAGCGATATCATTAACGAAATAAAAGCTGACATTATGAAACAAAAGTACGTCAACGATGAAATTTTAAAACAAAATAAATTATACTACGCTAATAACTTAACCGATTCAAATGAAAGTGAAACGAAAAAGATAAAAAACGAAACTGTCGATGAAGCAGAAGAAGGATACGCACAAGCAGGCGATGCGCGTGATATGCCAACACCCACTACCTTCGAGACAACAACACGCTCTAAATTAGAAGAGGGAAAATTAAAACAGAATCTTTCATTTGAAAATGAAAAACCAAAACAAGAAAATAACGAAAATTTTGTCGAGCAAAAATATTTAAACGAAGAAAAAAATACGATCACTAATTTGACCGAAAGAAAAATTCCTGCTTTCCCAAACAACGTCTCTGAGCAAACGTCATCTGCTAAAGATGCCGCAACGGTTTCGAGCGAAGCGTATCAAAACTCAATTCAAACGAAAACTATAAAAGATAACTTGACTACTTCTGACTACAGCAGTGATGCTAAAATCCAAGAATATTCTTTAATCAACGTAACAACTTCAAATCCGGATTTCAATATTACGACAACAGTAGATCCGTATTCGACATTCAAACGGGAAAAAATTGGTAACAGAAAATCTTTCGTGTTGAGACCGAATCTAGACCAAACGTCCCCTAAAAAAAGTAACGAGAAAAACAAAAGAAAATTTTTATCGAATAGAGCATATGTTGTTCCTCTATTTACTGGATCAAAACACAACTTTGACATAACCAATAAAAACAAGCTTCAAAGAAACTGGCCTCACCCTATTTCCAGCGTAACATCGCAGCTTAAAAATGTGAAATATTATCCTTTTAAAGTTAACCCCTTTATAAGAGATAATACTTATCTTAAACCTTTTCAGCAACAATTTTTACAACAACAAGCTGAAAATCCATACTTGCTTCAATTACACATGCAACACGCTTTACAGAATCAAAGAAAGTTGCATGCTCAACAAAATCAAAATAAATGGAAGCAGTATGCAATCGCTTTACAAAAACAGCGCCTACAGCAACAAGCAAGAAGAGCCAATTTGTATCAGCGATACAATTCACAAGTTTCTCCTCAATATTATTCTAAGACCCTGATCGCCAGAAGAGATCAAAACATGAGATCTCCGTTTTTTTACCGGACATAATCATAATTGAAAATATAACTTTTCGCTGGATTTTTGTAATACATTAAAACCTCTTTTTATATTGTATTTTTCATCTTTTTTTTATTAAAACAAAAACTTGAAACCGTTTTTTTACTTCGTTCGATTGGAAGGTTTTAACAAAATTCTTTCTTTTTATGAAAAGTCACGGCAAATCTATAACTAATTCGTCATCTTCTTCTTCGGTCGAAGTACCAAGACGAGAACTGGAAAAGATTAAATTAAAAACAACGTTAATCACGACGTAAAAACTTTTTACTTAAATGCAAGTTGAAAAAAATATTTTGAACGAAGATTTGAAAAAGAAATGAGTTAAAAACTGAAAACCTAGCTTCCATAGCCTCTCTTATCTGTCCAATATCTTTGCCTCCAGTCGGTGGGTATGCTCGTTTCTGAATGAAAAATGGACGAAGTATAAGCAAAGAACAACATTAAAAAAAAAAGATCTAAAGTTATAAAGATTTAAAAGTTATAAACTTCTATTTCAAAGTTCCTATTTCACTACCGGTAAAAGTATCGTACGTCACAAAAGTGTTCTTACCACCGATGACTTTTTTTGCGAAACTAAATAACAAATATTTAAAATAAAAATTTTTCCAAAAATAGCCGAAAGTAAAATCACCAAGAGTAAAAAGGAACATATTTGTAATGACTAAAAATCTTTCTTCAATTATTTTAACTTTCAAAAATTTTAACAGAAATTCTCACTATTGTTATCAACCATTTGCTGCCTGTGGATGAAGCAGATTCCTGATCTTACTTTTGTGCTCACTAACTTTGTGCATTGTTTACCCTAAAAAATTTGATAACAATTTTGGCAGAAAGAATGAAAAAATAAAAATAAATAAAATGGAAAAACACAATAGAACAGACTTAATAGGGCTGAGTAATTAGGGTTATAACGTTTCAAATTTTCAAATGGCTTTACAAGGTGAGCTTTTGTATAGAAATACTACATTTAACAATCAGTTTGATTGTTAATAACTTTCCCCAAGAAGCTAGAGGGGTAAAACAGGGTAAGGCTTTTTAAAAATTCGTTTGCCAAAAAAACCAACACTATGATACTCGTACCTTCAATAGTGAGAAACCATTTACTTAATTTAGAGGAATAAAGGAATTGCATGATGAATATCAACAAAAATAATATTATTTTAAAAACATGTTATACATTCTTGTTGGAGAAATGCCTTCAAATATCTCATATACTTTTGTTCAAAAAAATTATGAAAGAAAATCTATGAAGATTTGATACAGGAATTCAACAAACTGATAAAAATATAAAAAATGTAGTGGCACAATTAAGCTCCTATTTGAACTGAATAACATGTTAAGATATTTCCATTGATAAACTTAAAATCTTTGCCAAATAATAATAATGCCAGGTGGAATTTACATTGATAAATTTAAAATTTTTGCCAAGCACTAATAAAATGGGAGGTGAAATTTACAAACAATCTATGCACTAATAGCATACACAGATTGTGTCAAAAAAAAACAATTGTTTTAAAATTTTTGGTTTTGTAAAAAAACAATTGTTATACATTTTTTTTTGTTTCAAAAAGTTTCTCTATATGTTAAAGATTCAGTGAGTAACAGCCAAACTGACCATTTAATCACCAAGAAGAATGCCAAAGAAGTCTCTCATCAAATCAGTCAAATATCTAAGCCTCTTACACAGGTTATGGTTTTTGGACTCTAGCTCTTAAGGAGAAAAGAAACCATCTGTCTTTCTTAAGTCAGGCTTGAGAAAGGGTGCTAATCTGAACCAGGTTTTGAAGGCTCATATTCCTTGGATTGCTGCCACTTTCTGTGATCCACAGAAAGTGCTTTTTGTTCCAGATGGCGCTCCCTGTTATTGATTAAATATTGCAAAAAACTTTTTATCTATAGCTTTATGTTAAAATTTTTTGACAAAATTAACAATACATATTGAAATATGGAAACTAGAAGTCAAAATTAAAGCCAACATGATGTAATATTTTTGAAATTGTTGTTGCTTTTTAAATATATTTTACACTTAAGTTTTAAATAATATTATTCACTACCTTTTGATAAACAGTCTACATTTGTTGAATTATTTACAATTAAAGTAAAAACATGCTTTGAAGTTAGCAAAAAAAAAAAAACAGTTGAGCAAAAATTCAATTAAAATCCAAATTCTTTAATTAATATGTAGTAAAGAATACACTAATTTAAAGTAAATATTGTGGTGATATTTATACAAAAACAAAAAATTCATGATGGTTATGGGCAGAAAGACACATAACATCTTGATTAAATTGGATCTATTTTATACAGCAACACCATTGAATACAATGTAAAACAAAATGTAACATCACAATTAGAGGACATTTAGTAGAAGTTGAGAAGAACACCAAGAAGTGCAACTTTTTTGAAAAAGTGTAAAAGAAAAAGAGTTTCACCATAATTCAACATGGTCAAATAAGAAATGGGGCATTATTTTGTGGACAGATGAATATAAATTTAATACTTTTAGATCAGATGTTTACCATTTTTACCAACTTAGAACAACATGCTGTTACTTTAGGCATATCAGCAGGATAACAATCTTAAGCATGTGACATCTAAAGCTAAGAGATGGTTTCAATATAATTTCATAAGAAAATTGGATTAGCACAATCCCCAAATTTAAATCCAATAGAAATCATATGGAAAATTGTGAAAGATGGGTTAGTAAAACAAAAGGCTCAGAACAAAAAAGATCTTTGGGAGGTTGCAAAAACAGCATGGTATGCTATTCTGTTATCAGCATATAAAACATCTGCTAATAGCATGCCTAAAAAGCTAAGTGTAGTAAAAATTAAAAAAAAAAAAGTAACAAAATATTAATTTTTTTCACATTATCAATACTTTAATTCTTTTGTATACAAAGAATGAATTTTTTAAAAAATTTTTTCCTGTATAAAACTAAGTTAACAGTTTCTGTATTTATTATCATTTCCAATAAATTTTCACAAATTTTTAACAAACTATTACTTAGATGAGAACTGAAGAACCTTTTTAAAAATATGATACAATATGATAAAACACTGAAAACATGAAGAAAAATAAAAAAATCACTTCAATGATTGTCAATTACTGACTGTAATTGACAATCATTGAAGTATCACTGTGTATTTTTAAATAGGTAAAATGTTAGATTTCAAAAATATATTCATATTGCTATATGAGGAGTGTTATTTGGGAGTCTGATAAGAGACTGTATTTTTTTACAGAAACCACTGGAACATTGATCTACACAATTGATAGTTTGAATAGATCTTAACTAAATACTTGTAAATATGTTTTTAATGGTTTTAATAATGATTTTTGGCTATTTGTTGAAATTAATCCAATATTAACAATTTAATATTAATAAATGCAAAAAATAGAATTATTACGAAGAGAAGGCAACCTAATTAACATTTGTGTTTGTTGCAAGAAAATTACAGAGACTGAGTAATTCATAAAGAAAAGAGCTATGGAATATATACTTTAGTTTTGGAATTCAATGATATAATAAAGACATTTAAAAATTAGACAAAATGCATGAACATTATTTTAAATAAAGCCTTTTTTTCAATATAATTCGCACTTTACATTCAAAATTGTAGCGCTTACATTCTCTGTGTGGCGGCAACGCTCCTTTTCCACATCATTAATACAACAGCTCTAAAAATAAAAACAGTTTTTAAACTGCTAAAAAATACAAATCTTTGAAATGGACCATCCAAAAAAGTATTTTCAATAAATTGATGCATTCTATTTTTAAACTACTTGGGAGTTGAATCCTTAAAAGTAGTAAAATGCCTTCCTGCTTCATTTTTTATTATAAACCTCAAACTATAAAAAAATGCATGAAACTCATTACTACTTAATGAAATCCTAAATAAGGAGTTTGGAGGTCAAATATAATTTGTTTTTTTATAGTTACTTTTTTAATTTATAATAACTCACATTTTTAAATTTGTTACATAATAATTTTGATCTTTCTTTTTAACCTTGTTCTGAAAGGATACAAATGTTTGAAAAGCTCTTTATTAAAATTACGTGTTTTAATACAAATAAAAAATCAAACTTATAAAATAAAATCAAATTCTTTTTTCTCCAAAGCAAACAAATGCTGGAAGTAGTCTTTCCCCATCATCTGTATGCTCCTTTTTCTCTTAAATCTTGACCATGTTGGTTAACTTTACACGAATACTTTCATGGGTTTGTTCAGTTACCCAATCCATGACACTATAGAATGTGGACTTTCTATGTTGTATTTCTTTATCTAATTTTACAGCATTTTCTCTTGTGTTGAAAGAAAAAAAATCTTTAAACTTTTTATTACTTTTTTGAAACCAGGTTGTAAAGTGCAAAAATCTTTTAAACACTGAACAAGTGTAATTTAAAATGTAGATGATTTTAACATGTTTTCATCAAGAGGATCCAAGTTTTATTTTATTTTTTAGAGTTGCTTCCATTCCATTCTCTACACTGGTAACCTCATTAAATAACATTTATAGCCAATCATCAACCCTCACAATTTATCTAACAGAAAGTTACCTAACAAAAAGTTATTAAACAAAGCCAAATAACAAATGAAGTTGGGGTGGAGTATACAAATCCAGATCAAGATACACAATTTGAGAGCTGATACAGCTCATAAAAACTTTCATGGATGATTTTACTGATTGTTCTCTAAATATTAGTACTAATAACCAATACTTGTTCAGGAATAAATCTAATCTATTTTCTTCATCATAATTAAAAACATTGATGATAATTTTAAAAAATGAACTTCCACCATCAATGAAGTCCTGATCAAGGCTGAAGTTGGATCTAAACTACAAGATTTTACAAAATCTGATGAACATATACAAGGTGTTGTAAAATTATTTGGTTATTAAAGTCAACAAATTCACACTTTTGCATATTGTAATAACTGGAAATATAATCTTCTTGTTCAGAAAGGTAACCAAAAGGCTCTAAGTTTAATTCCTAATCCTTTACATAGAGTGGCAGCTCTTTTGTTTTGTGATTTAACACAATTTTTAACTGCTTGATTATTTCTAACAGTAGCTGCTGAAATGAAATTCTCTTTGACTTATTTTCTGAACTTTTACCTGTAAATAAAGAAAAAGTAGATCCATCAATTAAATTTTCTGTACACATTTTATTTTTTATGATTCCAGAAACAACCTATATAAAATTTTTACTTCAATATCATTGCATAAAAATTCAAATACTTCTTTACACACACACACACACACACACACACACACACACACACACACACACACACACACACACACACACACACACACACACACACACACACACACACACACACACACACACACACACACACACACACACACACACACACACACACACACACACACACACACACACACACACACACACACACACACACACACACACACACACACACACACACACACACACACACACACACACACACACACACACACACACACACACACACACACACACACACACACACACACACACACACACACACACACACACACACACACACACACACACACACACACACACACACACACACACACACACACACACACACACACACACACACACACACACACACACACACACACACACACACACACACACACACACACACACACACACACACACACACACACACACACACACACACACACACACACACACACACACACACACACACACACACACACACACACACACACACACACACACACACACACACACACACACACACACACACACACACACACACACACACACACACACACACACACACACACACACACACACACACACACACACACACACACACACACACACACACACACACACACACACACACACACACACACACACACACACACACACACACACACACACACACACACACACACACACACACACACACACACACACACACACACACACACACACACACACACACACACACACACACACACACACACACACACACACACACACACACACACACACACACACACACACACACACACACACACACACACACACACACACACACACACACACACACACACACACACACACACACACACACACACACACACACACACACACACACACACACACACACACACACACACACACACACACACACACACACACACACACACACACACACACACACACACACACACACACACACACACACACACACACACACACACACACACACACACACACACACACACACACACACACACACACACACACACACACACACACACACACACACACACACACACACACACACACACACACACACACACACACACACACACACACACACACACACACACACACACACACACACACACACACACACACACACACACACACACACACACACACACACACACACACACACACACACACACACACACACACACACACACACACACACACACACACACACACACACACACAATAATTAAAAATGTCAAGTGCTCACACACACACACACACACACACACACACACACACACACACACACACACACACACACACACACACACACACACACACACACACACACACACACACACACACACACACACACACACACACACACACACACACACACACACACACACACACACACACACACACACACACAATAATTAAAAATGTCAAGTGCTAAGTAAATAATATTTTACCTGCTCAGCTTAAGATAACCAAGGATGAAGATAACCAAATACTAATGTAATATACAGCAATTGGTGGTGGTTACAGCATTGGTGGTGGTTACAGCATTGGTGGTGGCTACAGTTATGAGAGGGGCCACAAGCAAGATATGTAAAGCAAGAAGAATGTAAGTTGGATTCAGATTTAGGTACATCTTGAAGAGGGAGACTGGCACTAATGTTATTTCTCAAAATAAATTTTTTTAAAAATAGCATTAGTGCAATAATTTTTTTTCAACCAAATTAAAAGTACATTCAAAAGTTAAAGAAATAGAGTAAAAATAATGAAAATGGTAATGCAAAATTCATTAAATATTGAATACTTTAGCTCCTATTCATCATAAGGATTGTCCCTATCTAAGTCTATACAGATTTCTTCTGTACCCAGGGCAAACAACTTTTTAACGACTTGGGTTTTTATCCATCATTTTCTCAGCAACAACACATGGAATTTATAGTTAGTTAAGAAAAGTAAAGTTACAAGATATCTAAAGTAAAGTTACAAAATATCTAAAGTAAAGTTACAAGATATCTATCTGCGATTTGAAAATTATTAAACTATGGAAAAGTTAAATATTATCTCAAAAATTAAGTAGTTAAGGTGGTATAAAGGGTTATCCTACCTATTTTAACATTAAAGTAACTGTATTTATAATTTTTAAATATCTATATAAAGGAAAAAAAACTGTTGTTTTTAGTGCTAAAAATAATACATTAGAAGTTCAAGGACCAGCAGAAAATTAAGAAGTTTTATTACAATTTTAGAAATCATTTAGATCTTAAATAAAGAATTGCTTTGCATTTTGATTTCAGAAAGACTTTTTTCTGAAACTATATGTTAATATAAAAACTTATATTTAAAAGAAAAGTTTTGGTTTAAGTACCATAATATAAAACTAAAAAACTTTAAAAAGTTAAATAACTAACTACTTGGTATCTGAATAATGGTTTGTGCTACAAGAAACGTTTCTACAAACTTTTCTTTTTCAACCTGCAAAATATGTTTGTAGCAACTTCTAAAATATGTTTGTAGCAACTTCTAAAAGACAACAAACTCCAAAAACTCACTTTTTTTTTAATTTTTTCTGAAGATTTGTTGATTGATTTTTCTGAAGAGTTAACAATTGGTTTTTCTGATGATCTTTGAGAAGAACTAATATAACAAAAACAATTTTAAAGTCATATAAAATAATGTAGGATTTTATTTCTTTGAAATGAACAACTACAGTACAATCTTTCTAATTCGAATCTCCTTAATTCGAAAACCTCCGTAATTCGACTAAATGTAAAGTCGCCGTGAAATGCGCTTAAGAAACTCTTTTGTTTAACTTTCTATAATTCAAAAATCTCTCTAATTTGAACTTTTATTTTTCCACATGAAGTTCAAATTAGAGAGATTGTACTGTATTTAATAATTATTTTAGAAAATAGAGAACTGGATTGTGTTCATATAACTATTTTTTGCACTACTCAACCAAATTTATTGTGATAAGCAAATGTTTTAATAAAAAATACTTACTTTTTCTTTTTACTTTTTGTCTTGATTTCTTTCTGTAAAAAGAGAGAGAAATAAACAAACAAAAAAAAAACACTAGCATAAAGCATTTATATTTATTTTGAAGAAAAAAATACCTTTTGCTGGACTTCTTCGTTTTCCTCCACAGATGAATCAGTGAGTTCATCATCTGAAAAACAAATTAAAATATTCAGAAGAATAATTTTTTCTTCTTTGGCATATTTTCTTAATGATGTATAACAGCAATTATAAAAATATCATTTTTAAAATAATATTGAAGATTTCAAACTTTAATAACCTTTTAGAAAAAAAGTTTTACCTGATGATGAAATTGATGGTTTTTCATATTGGAGAAGCCGGTCCAAAAGGAAGCTGCAATTAAATGTTTGAAATTAAATACATAAAAACTCAACCTAAAATAGTTTATTAGGGTAGAGAAAGCTTTATTTGAGGAAATTACATTGGTGTTATATAAATAAATAGAATTATTATTTTAAACTTTATAACTTATCTATCATTAAATATACTGTTTGCAATATAAAAAAAGTAGAATAATTTTTACTAATCAGTCTAAAATCAAATCTATCAAATGAGACAAGTGTCTAGTTTTAAGTACTCTTATGATTTCACAGATTACTCTTTCACATGAAGAATATAATGTAAAGATTTACATTATATTCTTCATGTGAAAGAGTAATCTGTGAAATCATAAGAGTACTTAAAACTAGACACTTGTAACAGTTATTGCAATATTGGTAGATACCAATATTGCAATAACTGTTATTATAAAAAAATTACTATGATAACAAAATGTTATCTTTTAAGGTACATGTTCTCATAATACTTCATGTTGTAATACAGATGTTTTAAAACTAGACATAAAAAACCTCTTATCCCTGGATGCTCTAAGGCATTTCTTTTGTACTTTTCGAAGTTCTTCATGGAAACACTCTTGCTCCTGTAAAAAAATTTTAAAGTTGACACTTTTTTTTCTTCAGATTGTTTAAATAAAACAATTTAATTTGAAGCATTTATTAAAAATAAAAAACAAATTGCTGTTTCTTTGTAAGTAAAGCTTTTTAATATTATAGAAAATAAATTTAGTATACATGCATATATCCATGTATGCATGCATAAATGCAAACATACACAAACGTACACTCACACACGCACATACATACATACACACAAACTTACATACAAAAGACTGCTTAATTTTCTTTTTAAGTTTCTGTATTTATCTTTATAATTTATCCGAACTTCATCATTGATATCCTTTTCTTCTTTGGGAGCTATCAAATTCTTAGCTAAACTTGTGTCCTCAGAGCACATTACAGTATTATCAACACTACTACTCATTTTAAAGCAGCTACTTAAAGAGAAAAATGAATAATTAAAATACGTCTATCTATGTCTTAAAAGTTAGATTAATTAAAAATGTAATCAAAAAAGCAACAAAAAGGGCAACAAAAAGGGCAACAAAAAGGTCTAAGTAAAAAGTTTTAGTTAACCTTCAGTGTTTTTTTTCTTCCATAAATAATGAACATAGTGCCTTTTAAACCAGTCAATTGAAATAAATCAAATTTAAGCTAACATATTTAGACATACAAACTTATAGGAATCCAGTAAAAAATTAACAATACCTCACATACCTTAAATTATTTTGTTTCAATCCTTCAAGGCATAGGAGAGAATTGCTATTTAATTTATTCCTTTAAACTTATTTTTAAAAAATAATTGCATATGAATATTAGAGATTTGTGGATCTTTTGTGCAAAAATTTAGAAAATACAAATTGCGAATGTCAAGACTTAAAAATATGCTACTCCTTAACAAATTCTTAGGTGCAAAATAGGTAATTTTTTAAATGGAAAATACAAACTACAGACTTTTAGTGCTCCTTTGTTAAAAAGAAATATAGTGTTAATCTTTTCAATACTTTTGTACATTTACTTTAAATGAATCCTGTATAACTTTAAATCCACATTCAGCACAAAAAATTGAACACTGAGTTGGAGTTGGTTGACTAACACTGAGTTGGAGTTGTTGACTAAAAAGATCAGAGATTCCTTAAGTATTTATTGTTTTTCAGTGATTTTTGCAACTTTTTCCCAGATTGCAGTTATCCTGATTCTATAACTTGCCAGAAAATCAGGTGTGACTGGAAAACCATACATTACTAACAAAGTTACATGATGACTTACCTTTTGTTGACTGTTCTAAAAGTAAAATAAAAGCTAGCTAAGCATAGAATGCTCAGCTAATATTTCTAATATTGAATATGCAGGCAAAAGTTTTGAAACTGTTAGAAGCTTCTAAGTTTTGAAATATACATCTAAGAAGAGAAATTGGTTCAAAATTTTTCATTCCTGGTCTTCTACTATCTTTCAAACTTAGTACATTTTCTTTTCTTTTTTTTTTTTTTCCACTGTAGATTAACCTTTTCCATAATAATTTTATTTTTTTGACCACAACTTTCTTCCGTTTTTCACATTGCTTTGACATGCTGTTCTGCTTTGTTCATTTGATCCAGACTGTCAACAACCTTTGTGATCCTGTAGGTTTTTCTAAGATATAGCACTTCCAAGTGGTATTTTTTGTTCAGAAAAAAAATTTCTTCACACATGTTGTTTTGGGAAACAAAAAATTTATAATAATTTCATTTTAGCCATGCCTCTAATGAATATATAAATTTGTTACACCATAAACTTTTGCTGTTTTAAATGAATAATAAGTTATATTAAAAAAAAAAAAAAAATCAGAGAGATTGATTTATCTTAGGACTGATACCAAAATCTCGATGCTTAGTTTTTTTGCCTTGGAAGCAGGGCTGTGGAGTCGGAGTCGGAGTCTTGGAGTCGGAGTCGGAGTTCATTTTGGCTGGAGTCGGAGTCGGAAAAATTGTACCGACTCCGACTCCGGTTTAAAAAAAATCTTTCAAAGTTTTATAATTTTCATAAGGATTTTATAGCTGTTACAAAACTACAAGTCCCAGAACGCTCTGAAAGCTGTAGGATATCCAGACACAATGGAAATTGTAGTTTGCAACAACTGGAGGACAAGGAGTTTGACATGTTATTTTTAGGCCTTTAAAACAGTGATAAGCAATAGGGTATTTTGCTGCTTATCACTGAGAATCATATATCACCTCCCTTGCGCTCTCCTCTAGCTTCCGTTAAACTATATAACTTCGTGATCCCCTAACTCCCGACTTAAATTGTCTGGCACTGTGCTACATATTCTTAGTAAAAAGCTAGGCGTGCCACCACCAAGCACCAAAGAGTTGCTCCACAAACAGAAAGACTGTAAGTATTCAATTAGCTTTGTTTCTCTGGAGAGAGAGAATATTAGAAAATTAGTGATTGAAAAAGTTGTTAAACAAAAAGAAGAACTTAATGAATGTCTCAAGGGACGCTTTGTGTTTCTTAACAGAGTGAACTATTTTGCAATCAATGTTTAATTCTTTTTTGAAAAAAATGAAGCAGTTACCAAGAGATTGGCAGTAAAAGACGCCAAAACTAATCACACCAGCGAATTTCTCCAGGTCTCAGTAGAAAAGATTCTTAAAGAATATGAACTTAAAGAAGAACAAGTTCTTTCATGTTTGAAATATTGTCCAACTGACAATATTTCAAACATGATTTTGACAAATTCATAATGTTATTAGCGACTGCATAAGAGTTTATTGCATAACCAGAGTTCAGAACAGTTGTTTATTCAGAAATTGTTTTCTTATAAATATTGTTTAAAGCACTAAGTGGTTGGATTATTTGTATCATAGTGATGAAATAGCCGATGTTAACATTTTACTACAGTTATTTGTTGTTACGAACAAATAACTGTAGTAAAACAAACAACTATTTGTTGTTAAAAATTGGTTACTTATGAAGGAGTCGGAGTCGGAGTCGGGAGTCGGAGTCGGAGTCGGAGTCGGTCCATGATAAAATCAAGGAGTCGGAGTCGGAGTCGGAGTCGGTCCATGATAAAATCAAGGAGTCGGAGTCGGAGTCGGAGTCGGAACAGCAGCTTACCGACTCCACAGCCCTGCTTGGAAGTTAGCCAGTAAGAAGTCCTTAAATTATTTTAAATATAGATTGATATTCTGAGCTGATTTCCTTACATTATTCTTCGGACACCACTTTATCTAGAATCTAGATTCTAATTCTGTCTAGGGGGATATTAAATCTTAATTTCGGCCAAAATGTCAATTTTTTTACCCTTTTCTTTATTAGGTTCGCAAATTTTCGTTTTTTATTCACCCGACCCCAAAGTGGTCAGAAATTATGAAAAATGCGCCGGAACTGAGATTTTTTAATTGTAAGTAAACTGATGTTAATTTGTTTGTTATGATATGAAACGCCAATAAAAACCCTTTTTTTAAAAAAATGACCAAAAAATTTCATTAAACAATTGTACGAAAATGCCTAGCTTAAGCACTGATATCAGTGCTTATAAAATGACAAAAACTCGCAAAATGTAAACAGTAAAATAATTTAAAAAACGAAAATATTGCCAATAAAAAGTGACTTACCATGTAAAATTAAAGGATATTTCACTGTTAAAATTCCTTAGGACACCAAAGGAATTAAAAACATCCAATTTTCAATGCTGCCAAACACATGCTAATCAAAGGATCGCACAGTGGGCCAGAATGCAGTTTTACTGGACAAAATTCGTAACTAATTTAATATTAGAACTATTTTCACTAAAATTAGTATGAGTACTAATATGATGTCTGAGCTTTTTATGAAGGTAATATTTTTTTATTTCGTTGCTATGGATACCTTTATTTTGCTTAGCAACAACCTACTTTTGCTATTTGCAGATATTTTATTAGTACTATATTCACTAAATTTGGCATGAGTACCAATATGAGATCACACTTCTTACAAAAGTGATAATCTTTTTAAATTTAGTTGTTATGGATACTTATATTGCTTAGTTACCGGATACTTTCCTTAGTTACAAAGTGGTAAATTGATATTTGAATATTTTATCGGATTTTTGACCCACCTATATTGAATAACAATTGAGTATTTAGGTAAATAATGTTTTAGGAATAATAAAAGCAAAAAATAGTACAAGAAAACATTATCAATTTTAAATTACATCAAAAAATTATAAAACAATAATATCGTTTGAAAATGGTTTAAGTAATTGTAAAACATCTGAAAGAAATGCTTTATGATTTGTTTGGTGTGATGTTGATTTACGCAGTGATGAAATAACAGGATCACTGGAAGCTAGGAGTCTATTGATAAGATCAGTATTTGTTGCTTTTCTGGATGTTTTTCGGCTGAAAGCCACAGATGCCTTTTCTTTGTGTTCTTTAGATCTTGCTTGCCACTTTCTTGTTTCTTTTTTATATGCAATGTGCAATACCATCTTTGTGTTCTTTAGATCTTGCTTGCCACTTTCTTGTTTCTTTTTTATATGCAATGTGCAATACCATCTCAAAAAATCGAATTCATGCATGAAGACTGGAAAGACCATACTTGAACTCTCTGTTAAATTAACCTCTTAAGAGGTTAATTTAATCTCTGTTAAATTAACCTCATAAGAATTATGAATCTCATTTTAATACATACCTCCAATATTGTGTACTTAGCGCAATTAAAATACTGTTAAAACAACGTTAATGCAAAAGTGAGTTGTTGCTATGCAAAATTTAGTACCATAGCAACCAAGTTAAAACATACATAAAATCTGAACGGGGATTTAAGGGGACGAGCAATCAATTAAAACTCGATTGAAGCATCATATAGCTCAAATAAATATAAGACAACACATGGCAATTGTGGTAATTATTAGTTATTGTGCGGCAAAAAGTAAGTTTCTTAAGAAATTGTTTTTTTTAATCTGTGATTTTCAAAGTATAACTGAGATAACATGCTATGACAAATTTATTTCACACATTGGTTTTTCTTATCTCTAAATACTCTAGAATAACATGTACTAATTTTTTGTTTCAAAAACGTAGATGTAATTGAAATATAACACAACGTTGATGTCACTGTTAATTACTTATTTATAATTTTTTTTATCTCAATATTCAAATGCTTAGAGTCCTGGTAACAAAGGGATTTAATATAAATAAATTATCAATAAATTTCTCCTAATATATGTAGATACTAAAATTAAATAGGTTTTTCAAGATTAGACAACTAAAATTTTTCCCATTTTGTCCACCTACTGACCCACTGTGGATCGCCTTCCCAAAAAACGAGTATTTTCAAAATGCCAAGATTTGTCGTCATAGTTTGAAATTGATTTTGATTAAAATGCATGTGATTTATGAATTTTAAAAGGTTTCATTAACGGCAAAAAAAACGGCGAAATGGATTTTTAAATGGATTTTTTTGACAAATTATTCTTAAGTTACTGTATAAATTTTTTTTACAAATTATTCTTAAGTTACTGTTTAAATTTTTTTGACAAATTATTCTTAAGTTAATATATAATTTTTTTGGACAAATTATCCTTAAGTTAATGTATAAAATTTTTTGACAAATTATTCTTAAGTTACTGTATAAATTTTTTTTTTGGCAAATTATTCTTAAGTTACTGTATAATTTTTTTTTTGATAAATTATTCTTAAATTACTGTATAAATTTTCCAGATTATTGTAAATTTTCTGAAATTAGCATTACATATCATATTCGCGAATATAACATTTTTTGGTCTTTTTTTTAAAAAAAGTTTTTTTTGGCTTTTCAAATCATAATGAAAAATTTATATCAGTTTAGTATTAAAAAAAAAATCAGTTTCTCGGAGTTTCGGCGCATTTTTTGTGCATTCTGACCACTGTGCACCCCATGAGATACAAGTGCTTTTCGAATTCACATTTGTTTTACGTGGTTGAGGGGTTGAGGAAAACGGCTTGTACAATTTCAAACGAATAGAATTTTGAACTTCTGACGTTCATTATTAGTTTATCATCATTTCGAAAAATAACATTCAACCAGAGCTGATGAATCTGGCTAGCGTAGTTTCTTTGCTCATTAACAACATATTAAATGCAAAAATCTAGAGGATTTTTGAAATGAGTGAACATTTATTGTGATGTTTACATCCATATTCTTTCAGAACTCAGAAAATTCCCCAACCAATTAGAAATTGGAAGTCTTTAGCATTTAAGTTCTTAATCTATATTTTAAAAACTTGTTTTAAAAATTTATATCAAAATGTTTAAAATAAAAAAATATAATTTCGAATGTTTTTCTTGCTTTTTGCTCTTAAAGACATTCGGACACATTTAACAAAAAAATATTTTCGGACACATTCAACAAAAAAAAAACATTCGGACACATATAACAAAGAAAACTTCGGACACCTTTAACAAAAAATATTTTCGGACATATTTTACAAAAAAGCATTCGAACACATTTAACAAATACTTTTCTTGCTTTTTATTCCGCAAACGAAAAAAAATTTTTTTGTTTGCGCAATGACTTTAAATCTTTACGTTAAAAATAAATAAAAGCATAAACCTGAGAAAAGCTAAGAAAAAAAATTATAAACTTTAGTTTTTTTGTGCCACCAAAAAAAAAATTTTTTGAAACAAAAAAAAAAAACATTTCAACGAAGGCAAAAATTTTCCAAGAAAAAACTCAAAAAATCTTTCAAAAATACATTAGAAAAGTGCTAAAACAACTAATGCATCTCAGGTGTGAAAAGACGACAGGATCAGACCATTTATCACGTTTTGTGTTAAGTAAGGTTTTGAGGTTACTAGTTAATTATTCACAAAAGTAGCATGGTATCTTACAAAAGAATCATTGTAACAAGAGCACTCTGAGGAACTGCAATGCTCTTGTTAAACTGCAATACTCTTGCTTTGTTTTTCCCTAACCAAAACAGTCCCCATATCCTTAACCTCAATCCCGACTTCCGCACTCTTTCGATTTAACTCTCTAATCCATAACTCCAAACCCTTGCCAATTCTTACCAAGTTGTTAAATCATACTTCTCACATATTATCATCAAATAAATATCATCTTCACACCTGACTCTTAAAAAATTAAACATAACTTCCTCATACTTATAATTTTCATAAAATACTAATTTCCAACAATCTCTTTGACATAAGTTTTTTGTTCAGACATTTTGAATATTCAGTGTCAACACAAGTATGAGGAACAACACAGTATCAACACAGTTATGTCAAAAATCGGCTTGAAAGTTGTTAAATGTGAAAAGTACTTCACAAAAAATACTTTGATGGATGTACACCCACACTGGACAGTTTGGGGTATATCCACCAAAGTATTCCATGCCATTTATGGATTCAGTCGCTTCTTAGCAATATCACAGATAATAAAAAGCAGCCAACACAAATGTCACAGATAATGAAAAGCAGCCAACACAAACTCAAAATGGTCACACTCAAAGTAGTTTTCATGAGAATAATCTTTTTAATTATATATATACATCGAATAATTGATTTTAGATTTTCTATAATTTACTCTTTGCAATTTTGCTGAAAAATATTTTTACAAGTTCATGGCGTTTGATCAACTGATGTGACATGCATTTAAAATCAATTGATTCTGAATACAGTTTTATCAAGAATTTAACTTTACACATTACGAAGTGCAACTTCTAAGAATTGACCAAACAGATTACATCACTGGGGTCATGAATACTTTTGGAGTAAAATTACTATTTTAAAAATTATTAAATTAGAAGTTTTAGTGTGTTTTACTTTTCTAATGATTTTTTTTGTTTTTTTAAACTAGAAATAGACGATTTCACAACTAAGTCGACGATTTGAAAACTTATGCTCCTAGAAACTTGAAATAATGTTACTATTCTTAATAGATTTTTAATGGATTTTAACAAGTTCTAAGTCAAGTCAATTTATTATTTTTTTTGTTTGAAAAAGTTTACAGCAGCAGTTTCTTAGCCATTTTAACAAAATTTCAGCAAAATTTTTTAGCAACGTTCAAGTTTGGCTTTTGGATTCACTAGAAGTGATTTCTATCTGAACACTCCTGGCTTTGTCTTTCCGTGACGTAACATTTTATAAGAATCGTATCACCGTAAATGGCAGATCGCGAGGTTAGAATTATTTTGTTTTATCTCCAAGTTTAAATGTTGGGAGAAAGTTTTTGATTTTTTCTAAAAGTTTTTGTTTAATTTTGTTTTTGTTTAGTTTTGTTTAATTTTGTTTAATTTTGTTTAATAAGATTTTGTTTAAAGTTTTAACTTTTATTTTTAAAGAAATAATAACTTATACTTTTAATAATTTATGTTTAAGCAAATTATTAAAAAAAAAAAAATTAAAAAATAATGCGTATTTAAAAGCATAATGCGTATATAAAAGCATAATATATTAAGCATAATAAGCATAATATAAAAAGCTATTTTTCCGAAAAAAATATTGTTAAACAAGTATTTTGATTAATTTGTAATATTCTACTGTAAACCAAGCTTTAAATTTCAAAATAATATTTTTATGAAATATAGGTATCCATGGTTCATCTGAACAAAAATGGTGTTACTCTGCTCGATTAAAATTTTCTTGTTTTTTAACATTTCTGCCGTGGAATCGCATTATGTCTACCGATACAAGAATATCAACTACTGTGACCAAAACAGTAATTTATGGTAAGGCTCTGTAATTTTTATAGCCCTTAAAACATCCTGGCATTTGTAGCCTGTTTTGGACTGGTCATGGAGTAAAGTTGTTCATTGTAATCAAATAAAAGACTTTTAGTAAACAAAAAGATTTTTATCAAACAAATATGCACATCATAAAAATCAAGGCAATCCGAGAAAAGGTTTATTTAAAAATATGCACATAATATTCTGTGATTTTGGTTGTTATATTATAAAAAAGCTCATCGTGTTAACTATCGTTTCTGAAGTTTCTTTGAACAAATAAAAATTATTTTGATTTAAAAAAAAAATAACCGTTTCGCTCTTATCATTAGAGACCACAGTTTTAAAAATTATTAGAACCGCCCCCCCCCCCACCCCTCCGCGCTCACCATACCCGTGGTGTGATATTACGAAGTCTTATGCTGTAAGAAAGTTGTAACGTAACAAATGATAATCTTTGCATATTGTAAAAAAATATTTGGGGTAAATAATTTTGTAATTTTAACTAGAGTTAAAATATAGATAAAGAAACAAAACTATTTTCCCCAAATATTTATTTTACAATATGCAAAATTTATTATTTTTAAGTCAAACCGCGGTGATATTGTAGAAATAAATTGCAATAATTTAGAAACCACGTGCCTAAAATCAATCATCGTTCTGAACAATGATTGATCTCATATATTCAAGATGTTAGAACAAATTGTTTTTCTCGACCTTTGTTTTTTCCTTAGATTTATTTCAAAATGATTTAAAATAGAATATTTCATATGTTTTTAACTTCTGAATGAGGCCCTCTTATTTCAAATTAACCTGGACATAGTAAAAATCTTTCTTATTAATATTAAACAACTTGCCAAAAACGCAAAATGAAAAAAAAAAACTGTAAAAATTAATCCATACAGCTAAACTTTAACTATTCTTTAGAGTAAGTGTTATATGTGTAGTGACAAATATAAATGACATGTAATAAACTTGTATTTACTTATAAATTATTATGGCTGAATAGCTGGAATGGCTTCCATATTCACACCTACCAACCAGATTCGTTTAACAAATGTTGCTATTGTTCGTCAGAAGAAATGTGGAAAACGATTTGAGATTGCTTGCTATAAAAACAAAGTTTTATCTTGGAGACAAGGAGCGTAAGCAAGTATATTTAATTAATTTAATATAATAATACATACATACATACATACATACATACATACATACATACATACATACATACATACATACATACATACATACATACATACATACATACATACATACATACATACATACATACATACATACATACATACATACATACATACATACATACATACATACATACATACACTTCCATGTATGCATACATACACTTCCATGTATGCATACATACACACTTCCATATATGCATACAGAGTCTTGTTTTAAATGTTAACAACAGATTAGTAATCAAAGTCAAGTTCAAATGTATTTTTAGCCAAAGACAAGAATGTTTAACCTTAAGCAACTATATAAACTTTTTCTTTATTTTTATTTAACTTTTTTTTTTTTCTTTCTCATTTTTCCTTTTAATTTTGTAACTTTATAGCAATTATTCTTTAAATGTTTTTGATAAACAACTTTTTTTATTTAGTGAAAAAGATATTAATGAAGTTTTACAAACACAGCAAGTGTTTACAAATGTATCCAAAGGGCAAGTTGCTAAGCGAGAAGATTTAATTCAAGCTTTTGGGACAGAAGATCAAAAGGAATGTTGTCTAAAGGTCTGTATAATAAATACAATTTTTTTATTTTTAAGAAAAGAAGGCTAAATTTATACATCAACTATTTTAGTTAAACAATTTATAGGATAATAATGTAAAAATTTAGATCTCCCTTCTTAAACTTAAATGCTTCTGTATCTTGGTTATTAATTAAAAGTAAAATTTTGTTGATTATTTAAGGTTTTAGGAAAAGATTCTTATTTTTATTTATGCTAAATAGTTTAATTGTAGCTGCAGTTTTGTGTTTAGATTTTAGCAAAGGGAGAACTTCAAGTGTCAGAAAAAGAAAGATCACTTCAATTTGAATCAATGTACAGAGATATTGCAACAATAGTTTCTAATAAGTGTGTAAATCCTGAAACAAAACGTCCTTATCCTGTAGGAGTTATTGAAAGTGCTATGAAAGAAATTCATTTTGCTGTCAAGCCAAACAAAAGTACAAAAATGCAGGTCTTTCCACTTAATCTTGTGTTTTGTTATTATACATTTTGCTTAAAAGTTATGCATATAAAAAACAGTAAAGTTAATTTTAAAATTTTTTTAAGTATTTTATTAATTTTTTTAAAACTTATTTGGTTTTAATATGTTTATAAATTGTTTGTATTATTTTAAGTAGATTATGTAAATATTATTTTTATTTACACCTTGACTTTCAAAACTCAAAATGTCATAAAAATCTTTAAATGTGATAAAGCTAATTTTTAACTAAAAATAAGCATTTTTTAATTAGAAAGTAAAAAAATTATTTTTGGTTGATGACTTATCAACAATTGGTTTGAAAAGAGGATGGAGGTTTAAAAATGTCTACTTTTTTTTTTTTTTTTTACATCTAATAAAATTTTGTATCCAATTGTTAAGTTTATAAACTTCAGAGTCACATCAGTAAAGAAATGCTTTTTTAGAAAGAAGTTCCTCCATAAATCAGGTTCATTTCATCATGGATTATTTTAAAATGATGCTTCAAAAAAAAAAAAAAATGTAGCTATTTTTTTGAAATATTGGTTGCTGCACAGAAACTCAAAAGCAAATGATTTTGTTTTTCTTTGAATTCTGATGTTTTATCCATGCTTTAAAAAAAAATCTATTTTTTATTTTCACTTATGAAAATAAAAAATAGATTTTGAAAACAAGGAACATTGATTTACTACCAAAAACATTTTTAGGCTCTTGAAGTTATCAAACTATTAAAAGTGTCCATTGCAATTGAAAGAGCTGAGATGAGAGTGCGTATTGTTTTGCCTAAAGAATGTGCAAAGAAAACTCGAGAAAAAATTGTCCTACTTGTCTCAAATATTGAAGGAGAAGACTGGATAATGGGACAATTAGACATGGTAAATTTGTTACTATAGTTTGTTTTTTTTTTCTCATAAGACAATTTATTTTGAAATGTCTTATCTACAATATATAAACAGAGGATTTTAATAGTTAAGTGTAGTCATTTTTGTAATTGAGAAAAAAGAATAAGTGATTTTTGTCATTTGAAATAATTTTCTTTCGTTTCTGTTAGGAATGTTTAATTGACCCAGGTGTATATAGAGTAATCAACGAAATGGTTACCAGTGAATCAAAAGGGAAAGGTAGTGTTGAGCTTCTATCGTTAAAAGAAATAACCGAGGGCGAGGAAACTGTAAAATAACTGGATTGCAGTAAATTTTACTGCTTTGTGCCGCTCAGAAATAAAATGAGGTTTTGTTTCCAAAGCATATGTAATAGTGTAAAATATTAATTTCAAAAAATATTTTGCAATAAATAGTGTAACCTAACTTAATGTTTACCAGTGTTGTATATAGGTTGTCAGCAAAAATAAAATTTTGTGTTTTTTTTTTGTTTGTTTTTTTTTCCAACCCCTTTTTTAAAATAATGTAGTTTTGGCTTTTAGAATATTCAAATTAATAATCAATGAGCACTTTAGTGTTATTTATACACTTTAGTGTTATATATACACTTTACAAATACTTTGAACCACACAAAGCTCAGGGGGTACCGGAGCTTTGTTAAATATGAAATCCAGACAGGCTTAATACTATAGCTTTTCTAATTTTTGGCAAGAAAAAATATTTTTTATGAAACCAATTTAGGATTTTCCATTTTTTATTTTATTTTATTTCAGTTTATTATTCATTAATATTAAATGTTCATAATCATACAGAAAGGCGTGATAATTGAAATATAGTAGGAAGACAACTCAAAAGTTATTGGAAGCAGAAAGATAACTCTTAAGTTATGTTATATAAAGTTGAAGTTAAGAATAATTAGAAGGTTAGGGTTTGTCAAAATAAAAGCGAAAAGTTACTGTAGTAAAGCACTGTCCAGAAAAAATCGATCACTTTTGACAGCAAAAAAAAATATTAAAAAAAAATATATTTAACTGCTTTTTAATATTTAAATAACGACCAAAGCATGCATATATTTTAAATAGATCGACGCATTTCAGTTGCGCACAGTTAGTGACAATATGATAACAAAAGAAGAAATTTCGAGAAAAAAAACTTTTTCACAAACATCTTGAAAATCCGTAGGCTTCTGTAAGACTTATTGGAAAACAATTGAAAGTTCCGCGAATTACAGTTGGTGATGTTTTAAGACGATATAAAGAAACTCTATCAAATTTAAAAAAAGCCTGGTACTGGACGGAAGAGTGGTTTTGTTGATAAAAAAAATGAAAAAATTAAGACCTTAATTGAAAAAAATCCAGAACTGTCAGATTGATCGAGAAAAAAGTTCAAGATCAGTAGAAGCACTGCAAGACGTGCAAGAATAAAATGTGGTTTTAAAGCATATCGTGCCATTAAGTATTCTAAGCGGTCAGAAAAACAAAGTGTTTAAGTGAAAAAACGTTAAAGATTATTGTATGACAATATTCTTACAAAACATGGCGGTTGCATAGTTATGGATGACAAAACCTTAGTGAAATATGATTCGAATCAATTGCCCGATCGAAAATTTTACTCGGCAATTAATAGTGGAGGGGTATAATAAAAATGGTGTTGTATTCGTTCCCAAACACATGAACTCATTAATTGTCCACAAATACTGGGCCATAATGAAAAGATATTTAAAGAAGAAGGGTAAAATTGTTCATAATCTCACCGAAAGGCGTGATAATCGGAATATAGTAGGAGGACAACTCAAAAAAAGAAGTTGCGCAAAAATTAATGGCGGGTATTAAACGAAAACTTCGAGTATTTCTTCGAGAAAGAAAAAATTAACATTTAAATGTCTATGTGTATCTTGAAATAATGTACTATAATAAAATAATACTGTAAAAAAGCTTTAGTTTTCATATTTATTTTTGCTATCAAATGTGGCCGGATTTTTTCTGATGCTTTAAATTACAATAAAAAGTTGACCATATTCTTTTGGCCGAGAATTTAAATATTCTGTAGTTAGAGTTTAACATATAAATTCAATTTGTATGTAACTTCATTCAATTTAAGGTCTTCAAAATCTTAAAGTTTTTTTTAAAAAAACTATTTTTAAATATCCAAACCAACTAAAATATTAAGTATGACTACCTTTCCTATCATTTAAGATGTGGTTTTAAAGATGAAAAATATGACATTTCTAAAATACCATTATTTGATGTAATAAAAAAACATTGTTGGAATTAATGAAAACTGGTTTGACTGCACGAAATATTTTAATATTCTTGTCTCATTTCTTCAATTTTGTGCCAAAACTCAAATTCTTATCCTTGATAATTCGTCTGTGCTTTAAATTCGACTAATCCTTGTTTTAAAAGGTGTATCAAAAGGTCCCAAGCAAGTGAAAAGCCTTCCGAAATTCTCTAATTAGAAATTAGATTAAAAAACAAGGACATTGTTTTAAATTAGAGAAGATAAAGCAAATGAGGATACGAGGAAAAATACTCTTATTGTCCCTAATAATTCATTTTCTAAAATTGAAGTACGTTTGCTTTTCAACTGCTTTTGGTTACTTATTTTCAAACTTTTCTGATCCCTCCCCATTCTCTATTTTCTTTTTTTCTCACTTAAAACTTGATTAAGAATGAACTTTACTAGACTGTATTTTTGGATTATAATAAAATTCAAAAAACGAGTGAGACTTTGTCTTCAAATATTAATCTTTGGGATAAAGATGAATGATGCAAAGAAATGCTTACATATTTTCAGTTTCTTAAGGTAAAGCATTAACTCTTTGTAATTAAATTTTTTATACAAGACAATTAAATAATTAAAACAATAACACAAAATTTAAAAAATGAACAACTTGAACACTTTTTAATTTAATAAACATGATTTTTGACAAAAAGACTTTCCCCAGCAGAACCTTTCGTATCTTCCCCTTCATATTTTCCAAGTGCTGCAGCAGAATTCAGATAAGCTCTTTCTAACAATACTTTTTGTGCAGATGCTACATTTTCTGATTTTCCAGCCCATGTCTTTATCACGCTAGCTTGTAGAGCACGACCAAAGGAAAATGTCAAAGCCCAGGGTTTCAATACTAAAAAAAAAATTAAAAAGATCAAAAACGAAATAACTGTGTAACATTTTTTTTTAAAATGACCTCTACTTACATGGTACAGAATTAATAGCATTGAGATGAAGTGTAGCTTCAGATTCTGATTGACCACCAGACAAAAATGTAATTCCAGGCACAGCAGCTGGAACAGTCCGTCTGAGAGCTGTTACTGTAGCTAATCCAACCTCTTCAGCTGTAGCCTTATGTGTACAGGATATGCCTAACATTAAAAACAAGTAAAAACCTATGCTAAAATAATCATTATTACTATAAGAAACATCTGTGCTTTCATGCCAGCCTCATTAAAGTTTCATAACTACTTATAAGCATTAAAAACTATAACTTAACAAATACTCCATTTTTAAAGAGAAAAATTTTAATATTTTATTTTTGCTTGAATTTGACTAAAATATTAAAATTTAACAATGACATTTTTGCTTCTAAAACTACATTTTTAAGAATTATATCATTGACTTTAAGAATATAATAAATATCCATGAATATTTCTGCATAATAATGAGTAGTCTTACTTTTATTCCCTTTGTACAAAAAAAAATACCTGGTGTAACCATGTTTGGTTTCAGTAAGCTTCCCTCCAAATAACAATGATGATCTACTAATGTTTTATATACACAAGCCAGAACACGCTCAGTAACTCGGGAAGCAACTTCAAGACTATGATTTCCATCAATTAAAATCTCTGGTTCCACAATTGGTACAAGCCCATTTGATTGGCATATTACAGCATAACGTGCTAAAACTTGAGCATTTTCTTGGATTGCAATATCAGTAGGTACACCCAAGTCAGTATTAATCTTAATAACACAACGAAATTTAGCAAAAGAACAACCATCTTTTTTGTACTGTTGAACACGTTCAGCTAGACCATCAATCCCTTGAGTTGTAGTTTCATTATGAGTTCCTATGATACGAATTAAATATGAAAATCTTAATATAAATATTGCAAAAAATCAATATACATAGTGCAGAAATTCAACAACTAACACTGATAATCCTTTTCTTTTTTTCAACTAATTCTGATAATCATATAGCTTTCTTAATACCTGCTTGGTTTTTGAAAATGTTTTTTGATGAATATTCTTGAAGAAATAGATGATTTTAAAATTTGTAAAAACATAAGTAGAGGAATTATCTATATATTGATTTATTTGCTGAGAATTAGCTTTTACATCCTAAGTTGTTATCATACATTGTTATTAATCTAAATAATTTAGCTTTACATTATTTTTTATAGAACGAAAATACTGATTTAATGAGAGCATAATATCCAATAAAAAGATAACAGAAAAAAAACTCCTTTTATTGTAAAATAAGCTTTTCCTCTGAAATCTAACAAAAACCATTGCCGTTGTAAACATTAGTATTATAGGTATTATTTGAAAAACCTATTTTTTTTAAAAATCTAACTCACATTCGTTTTAATTAATTATAAAAAGTTTACAATAATTTCAGATTAATTCTCAAAAAAACATACCAGGGAGTTGAATAAGGCCTTTGTCAACCTTTATTCCAATGTTTATACCGCGCTCTTTTAAAGGAGCAATCACTAGAGTACCATCGTCATTATGTTGATATAATGTTTCGTGGTAAAGAATTACACCACCTAGATATTTAGAAATGCTTTCATCTGCGGTAAATAAAAGATTTCGATATGCTTTTCGGTTTGCTTCTGTGTTTTCAACATTTATGCTTGTTAATCTTTTACCAATCGTATCAGTACTTTCATCAGCAGCTAGTATGCCTTTACCAGGTGCTACAATAGATTCGGCAATACTTTTCAGCTCAGCTTTTTGTTCACTAGTTAAATAGGCCATTTTGTATATACCTAATTAGGATCAAAGATTTATAGTAGAGTTTTTTTAAGACTCTAAGTGATAATTTACTTTTACACCCAAGTTTTTTTGCATTGATTGACATCGATTATTGTTGCTGTGAAAAACAAAGCAATCAAAGTGAGGCTACCACTTCAACCAATCAGAAAAGCTTCACAACATTTTAATTCAGAAGTTTAAATTAATTCAAAAAAATTTCTTTTAAAAGTTGCGTCACAAGCTATATTAACGTCAATTCATGTCTGTAACGCAATAGCATTGATTGGCTACAAATTATTCATACTAAGCAATAAAAGATCTGGTCAATAGAGCTACAGAGGTTCTACGATGAAAACATAGCTTGTAAAAAAAAATAGGTTGATGATTTTTTAGCAACATGATAAATATAAAGTAAATATTGAGAGAATAAACATTAACCGAGTTTTTCAAGCAGCTCTCATCCAAATCTTTCTAATAAAGGAACTAATTGTGAAAGATTCTTTCAATATCGTTTTTTTTCTCAAAAACCTTCTCTTGTCAACTGTCAAAAGAAATCATTTATTCAACAGGCCAACTTGGTTAATTGTACCACTCTCAATCTTAAAAAAGTAATGGTTCAATTTAACCATCATGATAAAAACTCCCAGCAAGAACAAATTTACGCTTATCATGAACGTGTCCACAGCGGTTCTAAGAGAATTATCCCCAGAGAATTTCCCCTTTAAAAACTATCATTGGATAATGTCCTTGTTATGCTGCTTTTAGTGAATTGCCAAAATCCTCCTTTATAATAGTTATTGTCCATTATCAATTTTTGAGTATAAGAAAAAGAATGTCCAAGACCAATATGCTTAAAAAGGTTGTTCAAAATGTTTCTCTGTCACATAGACATTTCTCTATCACGTTCCTCACTCTTGCAACAAGACATCTCTTCATCTTGCAGCTGGCGCCATTACCAAAAATCTATTAAAAACTTCACAATTATTACCTAAAGGAACAATTCTTCTCAGTGAACAAAGTGGGGATCACCAATTTCCTGTTCAAATTGGATCTTCATCAAAGCCAGCTTAACTTTATGGTGAAAAATCGAAAAATTGCCTTGTAGACTACAATAAAAGCTAATGTAGCTATGACAGCCATATTTCTCAGAATTTAAAACTTAATGCAATTCAATTTTAGAAAATCTTGATAGAAATTAACTTTATAATAAATATATGGAAAATTATATTCAGAAAATTTATCAGAACAGAGTGCATATGTCAGTTTATGTATTTTTTTAAGTCATATCATTCTTATTGTGTCTTTTTGTGCTACACTTAACGTTGTAACAGATATAAGTTGTCTATAATATTTCAAACAATGTGATATTTGTTTTAAAAATTTATTTTGTAAAAGTGCAAAATTTGGCAGTCATTTGCTGCTTATTTTATCAAATGAATAAAAATTTTTTAGTTGGTTTTGAGAATTTTACAATACATGAAAACACCCATTTTGTCGTTAATAAATGTCAATTTTCCACTCCAACTCATTCTACCTCAAACCATCACATCTCCTGCATGCTTTACAGTTTCTTGCATATAATTTGTTTAAAAGCTTCTCCTTCTTTTCGTCCCACTATCTAGACTCCATCCGATGATACAAGGTTTTATTTTCGTTCATTTGATTACAAAATTTTTTTTCCAAAATGATGTTGCCTTTTTTTCGTACTTCTTTGCAAACTCGATGTTTCATTTATTTTCAGCTGAGATTTTTTTTTTAAATTAGTCTATAGCCTTGTTCACTAATACGATTAAAATTATGATTAAGATAATAATTAAAAATTTATATAAAAAATTTTAATCATTAAGCTTTAAATATACGGAAAAAGTTTTTTTTGTGAAAAATTGACTTAAGCCCTTTCTACCCGGGACCAAAGTAACATATATGACACACAAATACAAATACAGTATAATACATATACATTCTCACAAACATCCACTTTTTTTCATTTTATATTATCGCAAATATTCACTTTTTTCTCAAAATTTAGAGAATGTATTTTAAAGGATGCGTCAATTGTTGTGCGACTCTAGAAATACGCTCTAATATGTATTTCTAAAATTACATTATAATTTAACTATTTTTTCAATTTTAATTTTTAAATGATTATTGTCTTATTTGACTGAGAGGATTCGGATAACTTGCTTTAAATTCATAGAGCTAAGTTGGTTGAGAAGCACCCAAACTACGTCAAATAGCATGAGAATTTGCGAGCGTTTAGAAAGAGAGGCACCATCTGTGAGTGTGTCTCTATTTCGATTATCGTAAGGACTTCAACTCTTCGTATCACAATTCACTCCTGAATATCCCGGTAGACAAACACAGGTTCCCGTGTAACACACGCCATATAATGGGCTGCAATTATCACATTTGGAATTTCCCTCAACTTTAACATAAAAATCTAATGCAATACTTGTGTCATAGTTAAACCAGATAGGATCAGCAAGAGCAACATTCGCGCTCAAGAACTCTTGAATATTCGGTATATTATTCCCTACACTCCATTTACTGGTGTAGATCATATTTCGAGCAAATATCACAGAGCGGTTGTATAAAACACGCATAGATTGATACTTGTTTACACGCAAGCCGCGTAAGTTAGAAGAAAACTGGCTGAACTCGTCAGGATTAACTTGAGTGTAATTCCCACGATAATTAGCATACTCAAAAAGTACCAACGGTTTCTGTTGTGTAGGATAGATAGTACTTGCATTCAGTCCTAAAAACAAGATAGCATTCTTTGTATTAGAAATACCGACTTTATATTACTTGAATAGGTTAATAAAGCTAACACAAAAAAAACTAAAGGTTATATTTTTCAAGCTTTTCTGAACTTTAAAGAGAAATTTAATGGTACTATTTTCAGTTATTTTCCTTAAATTATTCTCTCTTTAATTACTTAAATAATAATTTTAATATTTTAAACTAAATAATAAAACCTGTCAATCAAATGCCAAGTATATCCAGTTAATGGAACTTTTCTTATATAAATTTTATTCAGTTTACATAATGTAAAGTTTTGCACCTGAACTAAATTTGTAATAAGTAACAAAAAAAAATTAGTTGCAGACGAATAGTTGAAATAAATAATTATTTGAGATAGAATTTTACATTTTTAACTTTTTGCTTTTTAAATCTTTTAATTTTTTTATTGCGTCTAAAAATAAAGATGCGTTTATTGGTCATGTAGTAAAGCAACAAATAATTACAAATTTTGACAAAATTTGACTAGTTTATAATGAGACAAGCAATTAACTGTCTTTGATATTAATACACCTCTTTACAGTTCCAATATAAAATTTATGCGCGCACAGAAAGTCAAAAATGTTTCAATTTAATTGTATTAATGTGCATAACAATAATAATCATTTTACTTTATTTTGTTAAATGAACCATATTTTTGGTTTTAGTTTTTTTTTCTCACCATCCTGAAAGTCAATTTTATTATCATCAAAAACTGTGTTCATGTGTTCTATTCTTAACATGTTAATATGTTAATATGTTAAAATATATGATAATATTGACAACAATTAAAATAAAACAAAATGTATAGATGTTGCGTTAATTTTGCAGTTATGTGTATGTATGTATGTATGAATGTATGTATGTATTTATGTATGTATGTGTTTATGTATGAATGTATGTATGTATGTATGTATGTATGTATGTATGTATGTATGTATGTATGTATGTATGTATGTATGTATGTATGTATGTATGTATGTATGTATGTATGTATGTATGTATGTATGTTTGTATGTATGTATGTATATATATGTATATATATATGTGTGTGTTTATGTGTATATATATATATATATATACATACATATATATATATATATATATATATATATATATATATATATATATATATATTTTGCCTTATGAGAAACGGTGTGGGAAAATTTAAATTTTCCATTCATAAAAGAAAAGTCAATAATGAGGAAGATCAAAGCATTAACTAATAAATATGCATATGGGCCAACTTACCCCTGGACCAGGGTAAGTTGGCACATATTTTATTCTTCTTTGGAAGCCCTTTTTGGGCCACCAATTCTTTTTTTTTATGTTTGACACTTGAACATGCTTGCCAAATTCATACTTATTTGAACTGAAGTTTGATATCTTCAAAAAAGTTCATCCAGTAATACACAAAGTTCAAAAACTAAAACTGTAGCCAACTAGCCCCCGTCTCCCCTATAATCTTATCTACTTATACAAAATTTACTTATCCGCTTATACAAAATTAAAAAATTCATAATACATAATTTATATTTCCTGGAGTAGTCTTTTGACAAAATATCATCAATCAATGTCTATTTCAGTGTTTTTATACTAAAACTCATCTTGTAAAACCATGGCCATATGAGGTTGTAACCAGTTTGTTAAACTATATTAACAATAAAAGTAGATAATCTAGTCTGAAAAATCATACTTTTAGTATACAATTAAAATTTATAGGTTTCTTTAAAAGCGCTTCTATTGAAATGTTTCTTTCTGTGTCCTTGGGGTGCTTTTTGTCAAGGCAAAGCAAAAGAGTGCTATATATCATTAAATTGAAGTTTTATGATCTGACTCAGATCATAAAATTTAAAATCCTTATTGCTTATAATTACACTAACGACATGCAATATTAAAACAAACAAATAAAACAATTCTTAGTAACTTGCTAAGCAATTATAGGCTCATTAATAAACCTTAACTTAAATTGCATCTGGTTCAAATAAATAAAATAATATACTATTCCATAACAAAGAAAACATACACAAGAAATTTTAAAATTTTTGTTAGATTTTTTAGATTTACAATACTGCAAGGACTAAACTAGCATAAATGTTAAGCTACCATGCAACTAGCTGACCTAACAAGTATAACACTTGACTGATATAATTAAATGCTGCATCAACTATATCGAAATCACTCAACAGTAAGACAAAAATACTCTTAAAAAAAACTACATCAAATGAGGTCAAACTAGATGTATATATTTGTGCTGTAGAGGCATAACTGATACACTGCAGGCCAAAAGTTTCTGGACACTTGATATTTTTTATATAAAAAGCTAAAATCTATCCTGTATCATTAAATTAATCATTAATATTAATTTATAATACTTAAACTTACTAATTTTAAGTGTTTATGTAATTTTGAGATCAGTAATTAGGTATTACTGGCCTCAAACTTACATAAATAAGTTTGTTTTTTTAATTGCTTATTTTAACTTGATATATGGCGTTACATTACTCTTAAGAGTTTGGTCTTGTTAAAGTTATTTATTTGTTGAAACATGAAGGAAATATTTATAATATAATGATATCCGACTAAAATGATTGACAATATTTAGTTTTGTTCAGTTTTCATTTGGTATTAATGATGGTTGCATTAAAAAATATGGGTAAAAAACCTTCTTTAACGGTTGCAAAACATTCTGAAATAATTACATTACATAAAGAAAGTTATTCAGTTTGTAAAATTTGCAAAAAATTACAAGTTGCCAGAAGTACTGTACAAGATACCATCAAACGATGGAAAGAAACAGGCATTTTTGAAGACAAAAAAAGATCTGGTAGACCACGGAAGACAACAAAAGCTGAAGATAATAGTATAGTATTGATGAGTAAAAGAAATCGAAGACTTACGGCCCCGAAAATAACTTTAGGCTTTAATAGCAGTCATTCAAAATCTATTTCATTAACCACTACGAAGCGATGTCTTAGACAAGCAGGACTTTCTGGCCGTATAGCCGTCAGGAAACCGTTGCTACGGATTGGAAATAAATAGAAAAGGTTACAACAGGCTATAGACCACCAAAATTGGACAGAAAAAGACTGGAGAAAAGTACTATGGACCGACAAGTCCAAATTTGAACTGTTTGGGTAAAGACGTAGAATTTACATCAGAAGAACAACAAAAGAAAAAATGATCCCAGAGTATTTAGTGCCAACAATAAAGCATGGTGGTGGGTCAGTTATGGTATGGGGATGTTTTTCTTCAGCTGATGTAGGTGACCTAGTTAAAATTGAGAGTATTATGAAAAAAAAAACAATAAAAAATAATTCTAGAAAACAATGCTATACCTTCTGGCTTAAGAACTATTGGTCGTGGTTTTGTTTTTATGCAGGACAATGAACCTAAACACACCTTAAAGTTATGTAAGAACTATATAAAGGAACAAGAGGATAATGGTGTCCTCAAAAACATGACCTGGCCAGCCCAATCACCAGATTTGAACCCAATAGAGTTACTGTGGGAAGAATTGGACAGAAAAGTCAGACAAATATCCCCAATATCCAAAGAGCACCTGTGGCAAATATTAGAAGAATCCTGGTTATCAATTACACCCGAAACAGTAAATAAATTAATAAATAGGATGCCACGGATCACAAAAAGTGATAAAAACTCAAGGATTATTTTTTGACAAAAAGACAGTTTAATAATAATAGTGTTGTTAGTATTTTTTTTATTTCATTTTTTGTCTTTTTTTTTTCTTAAATAGTAACTATATGTATCTTTTAAAAAATAAATACGATATTTGAATTTTATTGGTATAATTATGGGAGTTTTTTTTTTAAAAAATTAAACAAAATCCAAGTGTCTGGAAACTTTTGGCCTGCTGTGTAAAACATACCAAATATTTTTCCTAAGAAAAATAAACTCTGGATATCATTAGCAAAACTAAAACATTTTATTAGTGGTAATCATGTTTAGTTCAACTAAAACTGTATGGTACTATGTACATCATTTATTTGAACCTAAAAAAACTCCCTAGTAATACAGATATTATTTTAATGTACATACTTATAAGACAGGTATTTCCACTGTACCCATCAGCACATTCACATTTGTTTGTAAGTCCACAATCTCCATAGTAACATGAGCCACACTCAAAAGATTTATTAGATAGACTTACTTTAATATCAAATGACATCACCCAATGTAACCATTCTAAAAATGCAAGAGAGTATAACAAATTTATATTTAGAAATTTCTTTGTAAAGAAAAAATCTACTTTTCAAATGTAAAATATTTGTTGTATAGTAGTAAATTTTTATTAACTTACTTGTGTACCAAATCCCATTATTTCCATTCAGTTGTGGATGTTCAAAGACTGATAGGTTCATATTTGGAGCATCGTGCCAATCATCAACAGTTTTTACAAATTCATTCCCACTAGGACAACATGCTCGAAAGGTTACTTTAACATCTGGTAAAACTAACATAGAAGACCATGTAAATAAACGTGTTCTCACCTCTCCCCCAGTGTTTTCTCCCCATTTTATGAAATCATTCGGTCTTAACCTCAGGAAATTTCCATTAGAGGAACAGTTATTATAATTAAAGTCAGCAAACAAAACAGCAGGGTGATTTACAGTTGGCTGAGGTAAATCTAAAGAATAAAAAAAGAAATATAATTTATTTAATCAAATGATAACAATTTGTTATCTAACCTAAATCAACTTTAAAAAAAATGTTACGGTTGAAATTATAAACAACAACTTACTACTTGTATCACAGTAATATGTTGAATTATCTGCATAAGTAACTGTTGATCTACGGACTCTTATATTTGTATCTGTAAATATAGATTCCAAACCAGAAGAGCTCTGAAAATTGTTATTTATAAATACAATAGAATGATCCTAACAACTTTAGAAAGAAAATAAACTTTTATTTTTACTTTCATATGTTTTAAAAAAAATATTTGTGAAGTTTTGGGACTTAACTATATCACCAAGAGATAGCTTGAGTATAAATATTTTCTGATTTCCATAATTTCAATAAATTTTGAACATTAGTCTTTACATTGACTCTTGATACACTTTACTTATTTAAGTGTAAATACAGCTGTAAAAAATTCATAATAAAGACACAAAAAACTTAACTTTATCATGACATATTTACTGTAACTGTTACTCTTACTTACAGTATTTTGAAACATTTTAAGAGTGATAGATTAATATACATCACCAAAAATATTAAAATAAAACTCTTTCTGTTGAGTATGTCCTTTCAAGGACATACTCAGCATAAAAAGTTGCTTTAATCTAAGGTTCAGATCAACATATATCTGCAGCTATTAATACTCTTCTGAATCTGTTTTTCATTATAGTTTAATTATTAGTTAGCACTTATTAAAGTAGGTTTTTATGGGCAAAGTCCTAAAACACATGGATGCTATCAACTTAGCATGTGCATATGTTAGGAATAGCTACATAGATAGCTGTCTAAATTTTATACACATTTTTAGATGAGATATTTAAAGAAGCAATTTATACCCATATTAACTAAGCTACATGAAAAATGTCTAGATTTAAATTACTATTTTACTTACATCAGTATCTGCCCAGCTCACTAAATATACAAATATGCAGAACGCATGTAAGCAAAACAACATTTTATAAGAATATTATTATTTGGATATTCTTAAGAATATAGCTTGATAAATCAATATTGTAAAGAAATAACTTCTTAAATAGTAGAGAAAGTGAGTGTAACAGTTTTTTCCAGACAATATTTTAAAAGATCCGAAATACGTTAACTAGTTTATAGTAAACAAACTGTAACTATGCAAGTCACGTGCACACTTTAAAAAACACTGGCCCGCGTTTGAGAAAAATTCTGTTCCTGGGGGGGGGGGGGGGTTCATTGTTAATCCCAAACTTAATTGACCTCCTAAATCCGAATATGCCATTCATTTTGCTCAATCAGGTCAGCATTTTTAGATAGAGCACACCCGTTATTTTTAGAAAAACATCATTTTTCAAAAAATATAACATTTTCATCAAAGTTGTTAAATGCATTACAATTATTTGTATACTGGGAAAAAATCAAATTGACTCAATTTAACTCCTTTTTTAAATTAAAACTTATTGACAAACTATGAACCCAACCCAGTAAACCTTGGACATTCTTGGACGTCCAAGGTTTACTGGTCTGGGTTCATAATTATGATTGGACGTCCAATTTGATTAGACGTCCAATATGGTTGGGAAAACTGTAAAAAATCTATTTCCCAAGGAACGAAGTCCTTGATAACTTCTGCTTGTGATGCGATATTAGTTGGTTGCATTTAAGACATCAACAACAATTAGCTAACATATTGACATCTCAACGTACTTGATACCTGGTCTCTATCATTCCTCTTATTCCTCGCTATTGATTGGGAAATATGCATTTTTATTGAAATGCGAGCTCCCATTTTCTTTAGAAAGGATGTTGTTCTAACTAAGACAAGAAGCAAGAGGTTGTGCGTTCTCTTTAGAAAGACCAAAATCTCTAGTCAAGTTATTTAATTGATTTTGAGTGAGTAGTCTTGGCAAAGTTATACTAGATGAATGCTCGTTACAGATGTGCCAGTGTCCTCCTTTTTTATACCTTCCGTATCCTCTTTTGGCTCGGTTTATTAGGTGGAGAAGGAACTGAAACTCATGGACCATGTGGTAGTGGTTTAATGGCAGAAGAAATATCAGGGTAGACAACAATATGCTTGTCCTCCTTATTAAAACCTGGAAAAATTTAACAGACTTGATTTACATATTTTAATACACTGGACCTCAGTTTCCACAATTCTAACACAATTTTTATACAAAGTCTACGATTTTTATACACAACTTGAATTTTATTAGGCTACCAAAAAACTTCTATAAATATGTTTTATGGATTTTTTATGGATTTATCAAGAACTTTATTTTTTTAAGTAAATACATTCTTACCTTGAAGATTGGTTATACAAAAACAGCATTCTGTAACAAGGTCCTAGCCTTCTCTCCAAACCAAATGTACACCAAATGACAGAAAGTTTGCTTTGCCTTCACTTCAGCGCCATAGGGCTACGATAGAGGCTTTGCAGCACATATGTGGAGCAAGGGTTTTGTCTTAATCGTCCAACGTTATTAAGAAATATGCATGGTAAAAGGATTTTACTACTGGAGTTACGTGCATTGCTGGTCACTAAAATTTACCTTCCCATACACTTAGCGGAATCTATTATATCTATAGGATTGTTTTTACACTTTTTTATTTTTTCATTTTTATGAAATACAAACTATTTAACTGATGCATTTGCCTGTAAAGAAAGTGACAACGAGGAATAAAACTTAAGAAATATATTTTAAATACTGTTTATTGATACTGCAATACAGAACTGCTCCTGCTGACCTTCACCTAAAGGCAAGCAAGCACTACACAACCACTCGTTCTCATAGTTATATGATGTGAGGGTGGATTTTTTTTTTTTTAATTTTATTTAATGTTTTTCGTTTGTTTACATTGTGTTTGAAGGTAAGGGCAAGGGAATGTATGGGTTGTAGAGTTGTGTGGAAAGGTATACGGAGGTTGAGACTTTTACTATAAAGTTAATGTAGAACTTTCGGAATGATAGTTAAAACATTTTCAGTGGAAATATTAAACGTTAAATATAACACGTTTAAAAAATACACGTCAAGTAATTCACGAATACTCGACTTTTACTAGATTTTTCCATTAACACTTTTTTTAACACTATTAGTTATTAAATAGTTATATATTTCTGCTGAAATAATTAACAAATTGCTGGTTAAAAACTTCACCCATATGATCTCCCCTAACTGGAACTACTAAGACAACCACTGAATAATTTTGCTAGGTGCCAGATTCAGACTTAAGACCACTCTCACCTCTAAACAGGGCAAGTGGGCGCCACTGATTGAGGGAACCATGTTCTTTCCTTTTTTTATGTTCCTTCCCAATTATTACAAGTCCATTTAAGATTTTTTTTTGTTGTTGTTGTCCTGAAGACTATAAAAAAAAGACAAATATTTTTTTGCAAAACTCTGACTTCTTTTTTTTTTTTTTTTTTTTGTAGTTTTAAAAACTAATTTAGTTAAACTTTTGACGATAAAATATTGATAAAGGTCATGCAAAGAAAAAAAGAGTGGAGGAGTTTAAAAAAAAAAGAAAACTCTGATGAATTTAACAACGACAAATATTTTAGATAAAAGTATACATAAGTAACAGTTACACAATTTTGATTGGGTCTCGATCCTCTTCTGAGACGATAACTTGAACTCGGTAATCAAACATTCCAGCTAACGTTTTTGCGTGCATTTTAAGAAAACCTCTCTCCGTATTAGAATGTTCACACAGCAAAACGGTTACACCATCCGATACAGCATCAAGAATCTCATGATGAGACATCTCTCCGGTTAGGTAGACATCGGCACGAACTCCTTCTAAGATCTTTGAACCAGAACCAGCGCACGATGCAATACTAGTGACCTAGTAATACAAAATTGTGAAATTCTATAAGCAAAATTTTAGCGGCTTTTTAAAGTGCCGAACCATGAAAGAATATGAAAAAATACCATTTCTGATTCATCATTCTGTTTATATGCGATTCGAATAAAATTTAAACCGAGGTGTTTCTTGGTTTTAAAAATAACATCAGCAATTGATAAAGGCGTATTAAGTCGACATATTCGACCAGTTCCGCACGTGTTGTCCTAAAACAAAACGAAAGATTGATGTTATTAAATTCTGATTCTAAGTTTCAGAAAAAAAAAACTTTTAAGAAAAAAACTTAACATCTTCCGAGGGATTTATAGGTGAAATGACTCCTTCAAAGCAACTTATGAGCCAATCATTTACACCACCTAAAAAAATAAAAAATAAGAAAAAAATTGGGCAATGGACTTTATGGAACATGTTAATAATAATAATAACAATAATAATAATAATAATAATAATAATAATAATAATAATAATAATAATAATAATAATAATAATAATAATAATAATAATAATAATAATAATAATAATAATAATAATAATGATGATAATGATAATAATAACAACAATAATAATAACAACAATAATAACAATAACAATAACAACAATAATAATAATAACAACAACAATAATAATAATAATAACAATAACAACAACAACAACAACAACAACTTACCTTTGATCGAATCGTAAGCAGTATGCGGAGAATATACTGCAACCCTATGTTCAAGTGCTTTCACCACCAGTCTTTCTTTCCAACTATTTTGTGTGACTTTCTTTAACGGTCGAAATATAGGTGGATGGTAACAAAGAATCATGTTTGCTTCTTTAGAAATGGCTTCAGTAAGAACTTTCTCTGTAAGATCGTTAGTGAGAAAAAGAGTTTTAACAAAAAGTGGGGATGATGGTTGCATAAGAAGACCGACATTATCCCAGCTCTCAGCTAATCTCGGGGACGCAAAAATTTCCAATTTTGTAACAACTTCCTTTAGTTCCATTCCAATGTTGCATGCACTTAGAGTCGAGTGCTTGCTCTTCTTCGTTTTATAAAAAGCTGTTGTTTTCTTCTGCAGAGAGTTTTTTGCGTTAACGGCTTTATAAAACGCACCGAAGAATGTCCGTTTGATATCTTGTGCAATAGAATAATATCGGAAGCTCATTTATTCATTCTACAACTAACAATTGTAATTAAAAAAAAAAAAAAAAACAAGAAAAGTTCCTTTAAAGAAACGTAAAACTGTAAGTAATTTAAAACAAAAAGACTATTTTTCAAGTAACAAAACAGAATTCCTTCATAAGATAAAATATACCTTATCCAAAACGATAGCAAACAAATCACTTTAAACTTCGTTAAAAAAAAAAGACATTTACAGCAAAATAGCAAAAACATGTTTTATTCACGCAGAAAAAAAAAATTTATTATACAAAAAAATAAAATCAGATTTAATAACCGCTAATTCTACTTAATATCTGTCAAGTTCTTCGGAGATATTTTTTCAAAGCCAGGTGGAGGATGCAAGGTTCTAACAGGGAATTTCGTAATTTTAACTTTTGAGTTGATTTGAACAGAATCTTTAGCAACTGTTGACTCTAAGTGACGTTGAGGTTCTGAAGAATTGTTCAATTTGCATTCTTCGTTACAAAAAGCTTTCTTTTTTTCGTAATCAGTTTTATTTGAAACAACTTCCGTGTTTTTATCTGGTTTTACCTCAATGAAACTTAATTTAGCTTCATTAGATTTTGATGGGAAGAATTGTAAATCCCGGGCTTTAATTTTCGTTAATGACTCAGTATGTTTTGAGTGAGTTACCTTTGAATCCATTTTATGCTTTAGACGGTATTCTTTTCTTGAAGAAGTAGGATTTCTAGACATTTCGTCAGTTTGCTTGTTATTGAAGCTACTTTTAGAGCTTCTAGTTTGATTCTTATAACTACAAGGTTCCAAACGTTGAAAACTTTCAGTTGGGGCATTTAAAGGTTTGAGGGATTCAGTACTAGAAACTCCAATAGATTCTTTTATCGAATACAAAGGCTCAGGCGGTGCATTCTACGAAGGCAAAAAAACTCAATAAACTGATAAATAGAAAAACATCACCAAAAAGTTTTAAAGAATGATTTAAAAAATACCAAAGATATCAGGTGTTTATTTTTCTCCCACTCAACATCGATGATGCCACCTTTTAACTTTTGTTTATGATAAAGCTCAAGATTCTCTTTTTGTCGATCAATATACTCTTTGCAAAGTGAAAGTGTCACATCTGTCTGAGTAGAAAACAAATCAAGATTGTAAATAAATTTCATATATATAAAAGAAAAATTTGCGGAAAATAACTTTGTTGTTTTAACTAGATATCTAGTTTGATAAAATAACTAAATTTTTTTCTCTAAATGTTTATTTTATGTATATGAAATTTGTCATTTCTTAAAATTAGGACTTTCTTAAAGCATAGGACTTTGTTAGCTCACACCACAGTAGTTATATAAAACAATTTACTACAGAAATATCTTCTTCCAAACCATTTGGTACATCTTGAAAATAATCCAAGTCAAATGGTATACGACATACCGGACATATCTAAAAATAAACAAATATTGAGAACTTTAATCAAGCTTTTCACTCTTTCATTAAATATTTTTAGTTTTTATTAAATTTAAAACTTGAGTTTGAAGGATTATAAAAAATGTATTCCAATTTTGAACGGAAAGTTATTTTCAAATACTTCTCTCAAAACATTTGCATCTAAACTCGCTATTATTTTTAAAAACTGCCTTCAACACTACTATATCATTATGTCCCAAATGCATCTATTCTTCAAAAAGGAGTTTGTAGTTGATACCTTTACTTTAAACAATACAAGAATGTTTTCCTATATTAAACCACAACATTGGCTTTTTAACTCCTTCATGTCAAACAAACATCAAAAAAAGTTATAACTACTAATAAAAACCAAACTTCACATTATTTATTCAACTCTCAAAATCAAAGGTAAATCAAAGTGAATGTCAACTTGATTTAACACTTTAAAAAACTTAAACACCTGTCACAACCATAACATCTCAAATAAACTTATTAGGTTATCAAACTCCTCATCAACAAATGTTTTTTTTTCTACAAAACCTAAAAAAAAAAAAAAAAAAAAAAAAAAAAAAAAAAAAACAATTAAAATTGCTGCATTACATAAAAATTTAATTAGCCCCTTTACCCCCTAAACAAATAGTTTCACAAAACAAGACAAAAAATTAAGTTCAACATGTAAAAATATTTGTTGAGTTGAAAAAAAAAGAAGAACATCTACTTTTTTTAAAACGACACAAGTGAATGTTCTTTGTGTAGTTCATAAGAAAAAAAATGACCTTGACATAAAGTGACTATTATCTATCAGCAATTAGAGAGAAAATTATTTTAAAAAACTTCTTTAATACAAATAATGAATTGAAGATAATCAATTATTTTTTTACTTAAATAAAACTGATAATGATGAGAATGACATTTAATACAAAAAAAAATAAACATCTACATGTAATAATCATGCCAAACACGGTAACATTAACAAAAAGATGAATTTTAAAAATACAACCTTTTGTTCATTGGAAGAAATGTACAAATTAAAACATGTTTTATGAAGATAGTGATAGCAATCAAGGCGAACAAAATCATGCTAAATAGAAAAAGAGAAAATAAATCATATTTTTAAGTTGACTCAGAAAAAATTAAACTTAAAATGAGCAAGATTTGATTGCTGTAATTAAATATATTGAGACAAATACCATGACAACCAGATGAATTGAGACAAACTAAAAAGGCAGTACTGTGAATAAAGTACAGCATAACATACAGTGCTTTCAAAATAAAAAAAAGGTACACTAGAATTACTTGTTAACTTTTTTTTACAATGTAGTAAAAAAGGTAACCTTATTTGATGAAAATGTTTTTGTTTTTTTGAATGAAAGGAAAAATATTTCTCATTTACAAGCCATTAACAAGGTCACTAGTGCATTACATCTTCATTAATTCAGTTTTGTCAATGCATAAAAAAGATACAAAAGAAAATAATGTAAAAAATGAACGAATCCATAAATTTTTAAAATAATTTCTTTTTTCTTCTCAATCATACTGTTTATAGCATTTATAGCTATTTTATTAATGCTAACTTGGTCATTTTCTGTAAAAACTGCATAAAAATGCTTTTGCCATACACACACACACACAAACATTCATACATACATACATACATACATACATACATACATACATACATACATACATACATACATACATACATACATACATACATACATACATACATACATACATACATACATTCATACATAAACACATACATACATAAATACATACAAATATATATAAAAGTACAAATATACATTAACATAAAAAAATAAATATGCATGGGTACACAACCTTAAATTGATCCAAACATATAGGACAAATACAACATGGATGATTATTGTCACTCAAACTTTCTTTGACATACTAAAAAGGTAAGAATAAACGAGAACACATTATATATATATATATATATATATATATATATATATATATATATATATAAAATTATAATTAAAAACGATAAAGAAAAAACTTTTATTATGGAACTTTAAGTTTCATGCCTAACGGCAATCATCAGCCATATATTACAAAATTAAACGTTAAAATTACATATATAATTAGGGTGGCGTGAGTTCTAATGACTCCATGGAAACAAAATCTTAAAAGTATAATGTGACGTAAACGTAAAGTGAACCAGGATCAATCTTCGGTATCAAATGAGGAAATAAGGAACTTATTCTTGTGCCTGCACTTCGAGACCATTTCACTCCTTGTATTAAGTAGGTTATCTCCTTTGTACATCAAAATTTGAAACTTCTCGTTCAAACAAAGGTTACAAACTCTTAATGCTGGGTTGTATGGTTTGCATTTTTTAATAATTTTCCATCTGATAAAAGGTGTGAAGTTTTTTTCTTTTAATTTCCATACCTCCTTTGATAGCTCTGTATCGTTCTTGTACCTAACTGATTTAAAGGATTTTAAGTGGTTAGCATACCGAGCTTTGAAAGATGTTTCGCTAAGTCCTATATACACTTTTTCTTTATATTCCGGATTGTTCGAATATACGGTGGCCTGATAAACGATGTTGTTGGAAAGGCAACGATTGTTCATTGGACATTTCGATTTGTCAGTGCAGTTGCATTTCATTTCATTAGTTTTTGCCTCATTTTGCAAAATGTTTTTGTTGTGAGAGTTAATAATGGATTTTATATTTGGCATGCAAGAATAACTAATTTTGATTGTGTTTCTATTAAATATTTTACAAAGCCTGTGGTTAACTGGGAAGTGGAGGTTGATGAGGTTCAAAAAACATTTACCTATTTTTGTAACAACATTTGCACTGAAAGGAGGATTATACCAAATTATCTTACATTTATGGTTGCCGTTTGTTGATTTTATACTTGGATGGTACGCAAGTTCGCAATTGTAACCCAATTTTTTCAAGGCTTCTTGATAAGGAGGAATACTTTCTTTAAAAATTGCTTCACTTGATGATGCTGCTGATAATCTTAATTCAATAGTTTTAGGAATACTTTTTATTACACTCGGTGGATAATTAGAACTAGTATTTATATAATTCAGTATATCATCTGGTTTGCGATATGGTTGAAAAGAACCATCGTTAAGATTTAGTGTTAGATCAAGATAGTTACTATTTTTAAAAATTTGTACAAAATGTTTCTTTATTCTCTCCATTTCCTGACCACTTTTGTTCCTAAACATAGCTAATCTCGATATATACCGAAAGTGCTTTTTTCATAAAACTGCGAGATTTGATGCAAAATAAAAATTCCCACTAATTCGCAAATCTCCGCACCATCATAGGCCCCCATGGTGACGTCAAAAATTCCCCCCTTTTTCTTAATCCAAGCAGTTCCATTGCTAAATAATAATGATTTCCTTGCATGGTGTATAAATCTCTTTTGTTCGCTATTTATTGTTAGATGTTGCTCTGCAAAAGTTATTGCGCTTTTTAGTAGGTTTTCGTTAATTGATGGATAAAAATCATTAATATCAAAGTTTAAGAACTTACAGAATTGCTTTTCATTTATGGTTTGAAACCAATGTATAACATTTTGAGTGTTTTGCCATTGGTTCAAAAGTAGTGATGTCAAGTGAAGCGATTTTTAAAGAAAGTATTCCTCCTTATCAAGAAGCCTTGAAAAAATCGGGTTACAATTGCGAACTTGCGTACCATCCAAGTATAAAATCAACAAACGGCAACCATAAATGTAAGATAATTTGGTATAATCCTCCTTTCAGTGCAAATGTTGTTACAAAAATAGGTAAATGTTTTTTGAACCTCATCAACCTCCACTTCCCAGTTAACCACAGGCTTTGTAAAATATTTAATAGAAACACAATCAAAATTAGTTATTCTTGCATGCCAAATATAAAATCCATTATTAACTCTCACAACAAAAACATTTTGCAAAATGAGGCAAAAACTAATGAAATGAAATGCAACTGCACTGACAAATCGAAATGTCCAATGAACAATCGTTGCCTTTCCAACAACATCGTTTATCAGGCCACCGTATATTCGAACAATCCGGAATATAAAGAAAAAGTGTATATAGGACTTAAACATCTTTCAAAGCTCGGTATGCTAACCACTTAAAATCCTTTAAATCAGTTAGGTACAAGAACGATACAGAGCTATCAAAGGAGGTATGGAAATTAAAAGAAAAAAACTTCACACCTTTTATCAGATGGAAAATTATTAAAAAATGCAAACCATACAACCCAGCATTAAGAGTTTGTAACCTTTGTTTGAACGAGAAGTTTCAAATTTTGATGTACAAAGGAGATAACCTACTTAATACAAGGAGTGAAATGGTCTCGAAGTGCAGGCACAAGAATAAGTTCCTTATTTCCTCATTTGATACCGAAGATTGATCCTGGTTCACTTTACGTTTACGTCACATTATACTTTTAAGATTTTGTTTCCATGGAGTCATTAGAACTCACGCCACCCTAATTATATATGTAATTTTAACGTTTAATTTTGTAATATATGGCTGATGATTGCCGTTAGGCATGAAACTTAAAGTTCCATAATAAAAGTTTTTTTCTTTATCGTTTTTAATTATAATTATAAATCGCTCTGTTTTGAAATTTAAATATATAATCAAAATAAATTTCCTAAACATCGAGCACTTTTCAACGAACAAGAGCTTTGTATTATTTTAATACAACACTACATCAAACAATATATATATATATATATATATATATATATATATATATATATATATATATATATATATATATATATATATATAATGTAGAATATAGCTGTATATACATAAAATCAAGCCACAGAATTAAAAAAAAAAACGCATTTAATAAAATTAGAAAGATAATTAAAATTTAAATTTACATTCTGATAATTTTAAAAATCTAGTTTTTGTAAACTTTTTTCAGTGTATAACATATTGCAAGCTATGATTTAACATAGCTTTGCAACCATGCATTATTTGGCTTACTTTGAGTTAATATTTGACAAGACAAAAAATAATATTCAACTCTTACTTCAATAATTTCATACAACATAGCCTCTCCTCTGCGTTTATATGACAACTGCTTTAAATTTTCTCCTATACTAAAATCAAACATATTAAAGGCAAAATGGGAACATTGAAAATAACAACAAAGGTAAAAACAATTAAAATATTTACTTAATGATTCTGACAAACTTACAGAAAATATAAAGCAAATAAATTTCATTAGGTTTTTGTTTTCAACATCTTTTATTAGAAATTTTCAGAAAAGTGGTAACGATGATTTAATTATTGAATAAAAATCATACAGTGTTCTCAAAACACAAATTCAAACTGAAGTAGCAAAAATCTAAAAAAAAATTGACACAAGAATCTGATAAATTTTATTAAAAAAATTAAAATCAGAATGTTTTAAAATGACATTCACAGTGTATTGTAGTAGGGTTAACAAAGGCAGGCACAAATGATTTTACTTCTATTTTTGAAATTATCAGTTACCAATCAGTTACCAAGCCTCAAAAATAACAACAAACTTTTTTAATAAAAAAATCTTACAAGGTTTTTTCCTAAATTTTCTGAAAATTTCTAAATTTTTCTGATCAACTAAACAGGAAAAGGATTAACTTTTCTATCAAATATTTTTAAATGGGAGTTTTGGTCCTTTTTTTTTTTTTTTTTGTTAACTGAAATTTAAATTTGGTGTGCAAAAAATTGGCAATAATTACACTTTTATGATAGAAAAAATACCAAAAGTCATGGAAAAATATCATCTTATATATTTGTAACAAACTATTATATAAATACCAAAATCATCAAATATCTGAAATTAAAAGCGGTAAAATTATCTAGCACAGAAAAGATTGATACCACCTTAAGTAAAAAAATAAAGCCCTGAAGTAAGTGTATTCAAAATCATGTGACCTAAGGCATCAATAATGCACCTAGTAAAATAAATTTAAATCAAAGCAAAGCAAATCAAATATTGAAACTTTACTAAGACCTGAGTAACAGATTACATTAAATTCATTTATTAACTTTTTTATTTTTATTTTTGAAAATTATTTAGTTATGAAATAATCCAATCAAAGTAAAAAACAACTTCAAATAATATGGATGAAATTCATTAAAACACATAATCTTTAGCAAAAGTAACCAAGTTTTGTAAAAAGTCATCAACTTGCATAGTTAATTGTATTTAGTTTACGTAACTGTTTTGGACTTTTTAGTAAAATTATTTTTTTCAAGACAGATGAAAAATTATAACATTAGAATATAGTATATATACCTTTCAAGGTATGCATCAGATAAACCGCGTGGATTACGAATAGATATAAATGGCTCCTTATGTGGATACTAAGAATGAAAGAAAAAATATTAGAATAACAAGAAAATAAAACTTGACATAGGATATTTTTTTTGTTACTGACCTCACTTAAAATTGTAAATTCCAGTGTAAGGCATACAAATTTTTCAGCTACATTTTCTGCAGTATTTGGATGAATAGTAATCTTCAGCTTAACTTTCCTAAAATACCAAAAAATCTTGTTTTTATTGTAACCAAAAGCAAAGCAAAAATTAAAAAAAAAAGATTTTTTTTTTTTACTTTAAAAAGTTAAAGATAGGTACATTAACTTATTGAAAGCAGTAAAGAAATATTTTAAGAGCATGTTGTGTGTAGCATGAGGTGGCAACCATGAACTTATATTTTTGAAACCTCTTTATCATTAGTACACAAAGTAAAAATTGGAAATACAGACAAGTATTTAGCTGCCAAGTGAAAGAAACTTCTCTGAAGTAACTTCACTTTTCAGAAATTGTATTAATACTTTGTAAAAATTGTATTCTCCTGATGAAATTGTATAATCCTGATGCTATTTTCTCAAAGAGTTGTTATTTGCATACAAAGAGTTTCTAAGATAAGCATGACACCATTGTTTTTGCATGTTTTTTTACAGAGTACCATTTTCTGACACACTAGACACTAGAATGGCTTCTTCTGCTACATCTAGATGACAATTTTAGCAAGCAATAACTATGCACATGCAAATGAATTGTTTTTGAGACAATACCTAAAATGATCTATAAACAAATACTCTAGGAAAATGTAGCATCATCAAAGATAGTCTATGTTAAAATTAGCAAAACTGTTTTATAAAGGACTTCAGGGGATCTTAACTCATTGACAGTCCTTATTTTTATCTGCAAATTTTTTATGATGTCGGTTTTTTGATGATAAAATTTTCAAAGCAAAAGTTTTATTAAAAATCTTTTTTTTATTAACTAGAGTAAGAATTCCTCTATTTATTGGGACCTTTTTTGTGCAAGTACAGCACTTCCCTTTCTTCTATTGATAACTAATCAATGAATTATTGAACTTTTACCTGTGAATAAACGGCCATTAAGTTTAAACAAATTGTGCTATTTTTGATTTATTTCATTTATCCAACTTCCATTTCTTCTGAAAATCTTAACAGGTGTTATTTATTAATTATAATACCCTGAAATTGGGTAGTTATAGACAAGTAAAACTCAAAAAAAAAAAAGAATCTTAATTTTTGAAAGAATTAGACTTGGTTGATATCACAAAATTTCATGCAAATGATGACAATAGAGGAAGATAAACAGTTTTTATTAGCACAGAGAACTGGAAGACAAGGTTGTATGTTATCAGTAAATCAAAAGTTGACAAAAATTGGAAAAAAAAAAAAAAATTGCTGAGTGAAGAGCCAAAGCAAAGAAAAGGAAAAAGAAAAAAGAAAGAAAGAAAAGAAATTTCAACAAAAGCTACTCTAACTTCAAAGAAATCAAATGAAAACAGTGACACTCACCTGAATTTTCAGCAGTGTTAGAACCAAGAAGTCTGATAGAGAAGCTGCTTTTACCATTGCAGCTACAACTACAAGTTTGGGACATGACATTAATAATTTAACACTAACATTTAGCACCCTTTGAGAAAAATTAGCAGAAAAGGATAAGCAAGAACTTAATCTGGTACACTGGGATGGGATATTGCTGGCAGATGTCACCAATGTTGTTCATGAAAGGGTGGATTGCTAGGCCATATTATTGACAGATGAAGACACTAAAAAGTTACTTGTTGTTCCAAAAATATCAAAAGGAACTGGAGCAGCCATGGCTGAGGCTACTGTAGCAAGTCTCATGGAATGGGGAACAAAGGAAATTCCAACGTTGTTAGAGGCTGTATCAAAGAACAATGGAATTCCTTCAACCAAGCAGAATATCAACATATCAGTGATTAAGACTTGAAAGATGATTTTTTGAAACATTTGAAAGATGAAACAGTAATATTTGTAGCAAAGTTTGAAAAAAGTGGGAAACAACCAAGGGATGACTACTGAGAGTTTATAGAACTGACATTACTGTTTCTTGTTGAAATTCATCCTAGAAGAAAATGATTCAACATGTCTGGTGCCTTTCACCATGCTCATTGGTTGTCAAAAGCTACAGTATAAAAATAAATATGTTTAGAAAACAGTTTAAAATGACATCAAAAGAAAAAAAAGTATTGTTGTCCTTTAAGTTGTTCGCACCTCTCCTGCATCTTCATGGTTTTCATGCACATTTCCTGAGGATGCTGCAAATAACAACTTATCATTATTAATGAAATTTGACATATAAAAATCTACTGATGAAAAAATAAGTCAGATTACAGAAGCTGCAATAAAAAGACATTTGTGGTATTTAAGGAAATAACTTATTGTACTGTTGTTTTTTTCAAATTGTGTTTCATAGGAAACAAAACAAAAATTGATTTCTAAAGTGAACACTAAACCAAACAAGAAAATCATGAAATGATTTGTAAATGTTGCTGATATCCATTTGAAGTCAATTGAAGATTTTATAACATCAAAGTCATTGGTTATTTATATGAAGGTTTTGAAATTGATTTTCAATCATACCACTGATCCAAGTATTTAAAACGCTCTTGAAACATACAAAAAAGACCTAATCAGAATTAAAGAATTGTAAGTTATAAATGATTGTGCTGAACATTGTGCTGCATTGAGCCAATATAATGAAATATTGAGAAAAAAAAAAAAAAAAAAGAACAGAGTTTATAATTGCACAATAGTGTTCAACATCACAGAAACTCAAATCAGCAAAGAAAAGATAGGTTACTCAAATGAATATAGATTTAAGAACCAAGGTTATAATTTAATATTATTAGTTTGTTATAGTTAAAACACATAAGACTTATGAAAAAAAAAGTTGCAAATTAATGATGCATTTAAAATCAAAATAAAAAACAATTCTGCAAACTTCAAAAGCCATGAGGAACTTCTAAATGTTGCTCTAAAATTGCTCAAATATTTGTGCACAACTTTATTTTAGCGTTTTTCACCACTTTAATGGTTTTAAACCACCACTTTTTTTTTTAACCACCCTAACATACATACGTATATACGTACATTCATACATACATACATGCATGCATACATACATACATACATACATACAGGGGCGTCGCCTTGGAGGGGGTAGGGGGGGGAGTCTCCCCCTCCCAGAATCTAAAAAAGAGAAAAGTTGGGAATTTCCTTGCCGAGAGTTGGGACAGTTGGGAAATAGGTGATAAAATCAAAAAATACTTTCTAGTTAAATAAAATTAAAATGTTTGCAAAAATCCATCATCCATCTAATTCTTTTTTGACTTGGACAAATAAACTTTACGTTTATTAAACGACTTATGGCTGTTTTCCACAAGACGAAATAAATTGTGGAGTCATAAAGAAGAGCCCTTTTGATTTCCGCGTTGTTTTTTTTTTCGCGCTACTTTTTTTTTGTTATCAACAATAAAAATGGCAGCTGAAAGTTTATGCTGTATGTTTGACTAAAAGCAGTTATTCTTTTTTTTTTCATACTTTCTACTTTGAAACGTGAATATTTATTTCCATGAATTGATTTCAACATTTGTCTTATTTAATGTTTATAAAAGTTATCACACTTATTAAGAGTGATAACTTTTATAAACATTAAATCAGTTAAAAATTACGGTAAATTATAGTATCTGCATTTGTTTTCCAGCACTAACTATGAAAAGCAAAAGATATAAATTACAATGTTGCGTATGCAAAGCAGTATTTAACAACGACTATAAAACCAGTCATGAAAGATCCGTTCATGGTGGTAGAAAGGTTCATATACAAACAGTGGGAGCCCCAGAGAATCCTTTTCTAGCCTCCTTAGCTTCAAAAAAACGAAAAATGGTACCTCAGAATGCTGGTGATGATGTCGAAGTGGATGATGAAATACAAAGTAGTGAACATACAAAGTTAGACTTGATAATAATTGAAACATCGACTTCAACATGTAGTATATCCATAGAAGAAGAATTAACATCTTCTGATAAAAAATTTGAAGAGGATGCAAGTTCAAAAATTCAAGATAATGATGCAAGAGGGGAAAACTTGGGTTATGTTGTAGTCCAGGAACAAGCAGAGAAACTTACAGAACTAAATTCTAAATCAGATCATTTAAACCAGTTTCCTGACCGAGATGAAAAGGATGACATGAATATTATTAACTTGGATACTTCTGAAGTAAGCAGTGAAACAACAAGTTGGACTTTGCTCATGGGGAATTTGGGTGTTTTAATAGATAATCTTAAAGATTGTAATGACATTTATAAAAAATACTGTAAAGAAGAATTAGTAAATGAAAAATTCGCTGCGATTGAAATTGTAAATGCAACAAGTTCTGTGGTGGAAATGTCAAAAAATGTTTTGAAAATGGGAAATGCTTTTTTAAGAAAACTCGATATCAAAGCTCAAAGTATTATAATTGACAAATCAGATTCATCAGCATTGATAAGCCATGACCCAGGATTACGTCCACATACAATTACAGATAATCAAAAATCGTATTTAATCCAGTTAGGACCACACCAACCAAAACTTGCTAGTTTCCCAAGTGACGGTAAAAATAGATTTAATCCCCAGTGGTACAAAGAGTTTGAACATTTAGAATACAGTACCCAGAAGGATGCCACATTTTGTTTTGTCTGCCGGCTTTTCCCTAAGGTATTTGGAAAGAAGGGAAAAACTGAAGATGCTTGGATAAATGTTGGGGTAAGATCTTGGTCCAAGATGAAAAGCTATGGGAAAGAAAAACTTGGAAAGCTTCAGGCACACTTTACCTCTCAAGCACATAAAGTTGCATTAAGTGAATATTGTCACTTTCTTATGAAAAAAGGTCATATAGATCACCTTATTGATAAATCCAATAGACTTGCTCTTATAGAAGAGCAAAAAATAGAGGTACAGAATAGAAAAACTGTTGAAATTCTTATTGATACATGCAAGACTTTAGGAAGCCAAGGGCTAGCGTTTAGGGAATCGGACAGTGCTAATCAAGGTAACTTTGTTGCAGTAGTGAATCTTATCTCTTGCCACAATCCCACACTAATAGCCTGGATTGAAGATAGAGCCCTTCGTCCATATAGAGTTACATACACAAGTCCATCGTCTCAAAATGAAATGATTAGTTTAATTGCAACTGAATTAAAGGGAAAGATCATAGAAGAAATTAATAGCTCCAATTTTTTTTCCGTGATGGCCGACACTACTCCCGATATGTCACATAAGGACATAATGAGCATAGTTGTGAGAACAGCCAGTGAAAACGGTGAGATTCGGGAAAGGCTTTTAAAATCCGTTGAATGCACTGATAAGACTGGAAAAGGGATGGCTGAGCTAATTTTATCTTCTTTACATAAAGAAGGCATTGACACATCAAAGATGGCTTTTCAGTCGTATGATTACGCGAGTTCAATGTCTGGACAATTTAAAGGAGTACAAAAGTATATAACAGAAGAAGTTGGCCATAATGTACCCTACATACCTTGTCAAGACCACAGAACAAACACTGCTCTTGAACATGCATGCAATGTTAATACTTTAATACGAGAATTGTTTAATGTCCTCGAACAGTTGCATGTTTTCTTCACATCAAGCACAAAAAGATTTAGTCATTTAAAAGAAAAACTGGAAGACATTGACAGTGCACTACAGCTTGTAAACCTGTCTAGAACAAGATGGACCGCACGAGCAAAATCTGTTAAGGCTTTAAATCAGTGTTTAGAGAAGGTTGTTGATCTTCTTCAGAGCATCTCAAATAATAAGATTTTTGATACTAACACAAGAACTAAGGCAATGGGACTTCTGAAAAAAGTAACAACTTTTGATTTCATTATTACTCTTTTCTTCATGAAGAATATCATTGAGAAGATAAAAATATTAACAGAAATCTTAGAAAGTCCAAACTTCAATGTTATCGACAGTATAAATGTAATTGAAAGTACTGCCAAGAACATACAAAATATCAGTAACGATACAGATGCTATGAATAATTTGATTGAAAGTGCAGTAATATTTTCTAGGAAATTACACATTGATGCAGAAAATGATTACGAACGACACCATAGATTAATAGCAATGGAGATGAAAGCTTTTTACCGGAAAGAATTCAAAGAGGTCATAGACTCTCTAGCCATGGGTTTAACAGAAAACTCGGCAGCATTAAAGGAAATATTTGCCCCTATCACCAAAATTTTTAGTTTTCCTTTAAATAAGGATAATTTGAGTATTGAAAACTTAACAAAAGCAAACAAACTTTTTCCTCCTGGATACAAGGATCATATTCCAGACGTTCATGTGCTGAAAAGCCAGATGGAAATTTTGATAGATATCTGTTTAGAAGAAGGTCATGAAGATTTTAAGTCATCAAGAACACCAGCTAAGACGCTGCAAGACATTTTGTACCATGTTGTGAAGTTAAAGGATATACTGAAACAAGCCCATAAATTATGCATTTTTGTAATCACAGCTGCTTATGGTGTAGCATCAAATGAGCGTTCATTCAGTCAACTCAAGATTGTAAAATCACATCTGAGAACAACAATGAGTGACGAGAGATTGGATAGCCTCATGCTACTAAAGTGCGAAAAAGAACTTTGTAAAGGAGTTAACCCCGAACATCTTGTTAAACGATGGGTTCAATTGAAGAAACGTCATATTAAAGTCAAACAGTAGACAAAAAATGATAGTGATGATAAAATATTGTGCGTATAAGTTTTGAAATAAAATAATATTTTCCATATTCCTTTGTACTAATTCATTTCCGTAAAATTTTAAACTGCTATATATGCTGCCAAAATGGTTTGTAAAGTTTATTGGATTTGTAAATTGTAACATTTTTTTGGACTGATACAGTTTCACTATGAATGGGTAAAACCTTTAGACGTTTTTTGAATTGAATATTTTGTATAAATGTAAAGGAAGCTATGTTTTGTTAAAAGAAGTCAATAAATACTGATAATTGACAATTCATGAAAGTGAGTGCAATGTAGTATAACAATCAGTAGATTTTGTAAATAGGACAAAAATTGATTTTTTGAATTCTTAAATTATAAAAAACAGTTGTGAAAACTATGTTAAGCAGTTGGGAAAAATAAGGTTCTCCCCCCCCCTGGAATTTTCTCACGCAACGCCACTGCATACATACATACATACATACATACATACATACATACATACATACATACATACATACATACATACATACATACATACATACATACATACATACATACATACTAAGCATCGGCGTTACCGCACCGTCGGTAAAAATGCGTAAAAATGCGTAAATTTGCGTAAAATGCGTAAAAATGCGTAAATTTGCGTAAAATGCGTAAAAATGCGTAAATTTGCGTAAAAATGCGTAAATCTGCGTAAAAAGCGTAAAAATGCGTAATTACCGCGGTAATTTTGCGTAAAAATGCGTAATACGCAATTTTACCGCATTTATCACTTTTTACCGCATTTATCACTTTTTACCGTTTTTATCACTTTTTACCGCTTTTTATCACGATTTACCGCATTTTATCACAAATTACCTCTTTTTTTGCTGATTACCGAAAAACTAAAAAAAGATACTTTAAATTGCTTTTTGTATTTCTATTAGTAAATATTACATTTACAGTTTTAAACAAACAAGTTATTGATAAAAAATTAATCATCAGATATATCATCATCTGTCTCTAATAAAATGTTTGCAAGCTCAGATGCTCTGTACTTTTTTTTCTCATTCCCTTTCCAATTTGACTTCATTATATTACCTAATTTTGCTTTTTTGATTCTACTTTGATTGTGCTGGAGTGTCATTGGAATAAACAAAGAGACACTTTGAGTTTGGTCTTTACCTTGAGTCACTTCATACCCTTCTTGTTGAGCTAGAGTCCTTTGACTCTCTTGAGTATCTAACTGTAGCTGTTGTTGCTTATTAGGTTCAGGACCAGTTTGAGTATCTGATAAAGTTGGAGAAGCCTTTTCAAGTGCACCTCTTTTTTTAGTTTCAGTTTGACTATGTGATTTTCCCTGTTGGTGAGTCTTCTTAGTTGGTGGTGTGACATGTGGTAATTCATACGGCTCTTCTTCGCAAGTTTTTTCCCAATCGTTGAGGTTAGAAGGAACCCTTGCGTAATTTTGACTCACAAAAACTAACATGCTAGTGTTTTCTGGTTTTACATTATGTCTAAAATCAGTAACTGTCCTACCTCCTACTGAAAACATTCTTTCTGATGAAGCAGAAGTCACAGGTATAGCCAAGTAACTTCTAGCCAGACCAGCTAGCAAAGGTAACTCATTTTTATTTTGCTTCCACCATTCTAAAGCATCCACATCCCTTTCAGGTAAGGCCATAGTCTGATACTTTTCAAATTCAAGCATCAAGGGTGGCTTGAGCTTTGATTGCCTAGGCTGTGAAGTCCCAGGGCGATGCGCTGAAACCTGCCTCCTGTCTTTCAAAAACTCAAGGTCCACTGGATCCATAGTTTCGTCAAGATCTGATGTTTCTAGCAAAGTATGATCATTAACCAATGACTCGCAGAACTGGATTGTGGTTGGGTGATTGTCAACCAATTCCTTGATGGCGGCTTCCCTCCCTTCCTCACTGTTTGCAATATTTTTGAGTGTATATCCTCTATAATATGGGTGCAGAAGTGAACCCACATTATAGTATTTGACTCCAACGCCATAATTAGGTAAACCCTTCTCAAATTCTTTCATGAAGTTGTGTAGGCACTCTGCAACTTGAAGGTCACGCTCTTCAATGTCATTTATGGTTCTTTTGCAAAGCAAGTGGAGATTTAATATGTCTTTTTGAACTTTATGCATAGTCACTAGATTTTCAGAAGACCAGGAATCAGAGCATCGCTTACATTCTGCCAGAAATGGTAAAATGTTGTAAATACTAATAAACTCTAACTCATCCGGAATCAAACTTTGAAGATCTGGTTTGTTTAGAGTTTCTAGAGCAACCAGTAAACCAGCCTTCAATCTGAGGATTGACTTAAGCATCATAAAGTTAGAATTCCATCTTGTTACAATTGGCTGAATGATCTTGACTGGTTCTATATTTGCTTCCACGCACGCTTTCTTGATGTCCTGCCAGTCTAATGAACTTTGGTGGGTCCTTTGAGCAAGCCCTTTACATTTCTTAATTATACCATTGATTCCTTCTGATTTTTCTACAGCCTTTGTTAAACAAGTGTTGAGCAGATGATCGGCACAGGTTAGATGATCACTGATCTCTTTGCTTTCCGTGATTGCTTTCTTCATGTTGGCTGCAGCATCAGTAACACCCACTTTGTAAAGGTCTTCCCTCTGAAGACTAGGAAATTGAGAAATCATGTGGTCTATTCCTTGTGCAAGCAAAACCCCTGTATGTCTCCCAATAAAGTTTTGGCAATCCAAAGATAAGTTTTTGAGTTCAAAGTCTTTGGTAACATAATGCAATGTAAGGGAGACGAAGGGATCACCATTTCTTGCAGTCCATCCATCTGTAGTGAAAGCTGCCATTTCGCAATGCGGGATGTCTCTCTCAATTTGCATTTTTACATCACGTCTTAGATTGCGATAAATCATTGGTAGCTTGAATTTGGATAAGGTGGTTGGACTTTTTAGGTTGGCTTGTGGACAAAGATAATTCAGCAGCATTTTGAAGCCATCAGTTTCAATATGGTGAAACGGGAGGTTAGAGAGAACTAGTGAAAGGGTTAGGATGGTATCAAATTCCAACTGTTGAGCACTTTGTGAAGGCCACTTTATTGTTTCAGTAAAGTCGTCCATTTTTGTTTGGTGACTTGATGATGCATCATGTGGGAGGTTATCAAGCCTTTTGTTTTTATTAATAGGACCAAAATATCTTCTTATGGTACTGGACTTATCAGCCTCTGCCTGAGCATTCCTCTTTTCTTGAAATTTCTTCTCTTTATTTTCGTTATCGACTTTTTGCATCTGGTAAAAAGATAGCGGATTGCAGGATCTGAAATAAAATAGTGGAATTATATATGTTTAAAAGGATGCGAATTACAATGTTTCAGTAGTAGATAGTTCATAAAAAATCTACCGACGCATCATATTTATTCAAAATATTGAAGTTGTGAAAAAATATATAAAGATACATATTTTGGGTATGTCCAGCGACGTAGCAGACATCCCCTAGGCACGCCCTGAGAAGGTTAGTAGCACAACTGCATGTTGCGTTATTGAAAATATAAAATTTGTCAAAATTGTAGGTAGACACCACTGCCGCTTACCATTCAGTTGTGTTATCAACCTTCTAGCACACTGTATTGGGTAACTAAGAACTAAAAGGTACATAAGTTATACATAAATATTAATTTAATCGTAAATTGCACATAAAAAAATTATATCGAATATTTTGAACTTTAACATTTAAATAAACAATTTCTTTAATTGTCTAATTTTTTTAAAATCATTTCATTTCTATAAACTTTTTAAAAATTTGTTTGTAAACTTTAAAAAATATTGAAGGCCAATTTTTGCTTCAATATTTTTTCGAAAACAACAATAGAATACGCTATCTAGTTATATTTTGAGATCAGTGGTTTAAAATATACTAAATTATAGTAAGAGTAAAACACTTACTTTAAATGAGCTTTAACTCCACTGGTGCTACCTTGAGACAGCTTAATCATTTTTTTGCACTTATTGCACTCAGCAAATCCTGATTTTCTGCCAGAGCCAGAGATGTTATCCTCTTCTCTGTCTAGCTTGGTAAAATAATTCCAAAGAGACATTGTTTCTTGAAGATGGTTTGATTCGGTAGTGATTTTGGTATACTAATCAGATCACTGAAGAACTTTGAGGTTGGTAGTCTTTCTTGACTTTTGTCAAGCTTATATAGGAGACTAATTTAATTTTAGAGGGTAATTAATTATTTAACAACTATCTGACTTGATAAAAACAAAGTAATTTTTTACCATAATAATTACCGCTTATACAAACTTTTATCACAATTTACCGAAATTACCGATTTTTACCGCTTTTACGCAGTTTTACCGTATTTACGTATTTTAACCGTTTTTACGCATTTTTACGCATTTTACGCATTTTTACGCATTTTTACCGATTTTACGCATTTTTACGCATTTTTACGCAATTTTACCGTCTTCTGTTACAAGAAAGCGTAAAAATGCGTAATACGCATTTTTACCGCATACGGTAAAAGTGCGTAATACGCATTTTTACCGCACTGCGGTAAAAATGCGTATTACGCGTTTTACCGCATTTTACCGCATTTTACCGCATTTTACCGAAATTTTTTTACCGCCGGTGCGGTAACGCCGATGCTTAATACATACATACATACATATATACATACATACATATATTAGGGTTGTTCTTCTGTGTGTGTGTTTTTTATTTTAAGAAAAAAGAATTTTGATTTAAGCATGAAATGACTTTTTTGTCATTTACTAATATGAAAATATACAGAAAAAATCAAGCAAATCAAATAATGTGGAGACCTACCGATGATATTAAAGGTTTAAAAATCCTGGTAAAAAATAGCAAAAAGGATTTTCAATCTAAGAAAGTAAAATGTGCATTTTTTTCTAAAACCTAATCTTCTTTCACAGTTCTTTTTCAAAAGGAGTTTTCACCATTTTTCTATGCTGCTTTATGACTTGGAATGTAAATTGCTGCTTCTTTTTAACTTGAGTAAAAGACATATTAAAAAAAGATGACAACTTCACTGCACATTTAGCACAATCACTAATAAGAAGCACTGATGAAACTATCTTTTTTGCACTGTTGTAGCCTTGTAGTTGTGGCCATGTTTCTGGATCACTACCAAGAAAATCCTAACTTAGTTTTAGTTCATAAAAAAGATTTATCAAACATTTTGTAACAAAATCTAATAAACTCTTTCATTGGAAAAAATCAGTGTTTTTTGAATTTCTTTGTCTTAAAACTTCTTTATTTTTGCATAAAGACAACAAAATAAAAAAAACAACAAGAACAGAATTGAAAAAAAGTATTTCTTTTCCATTTCTTTTTCTATAGTACAATATAACTACATAAACAAGTAGCAATATAAGGAACATATTTGGTACATTGAACCACCATTATACATACACAGTTACATTGATTAGATAAACCCACTTATGCTTGTAGTTCATGATAAGTCAATTTGAACTGTTTACAAAAGAAGAAAGAATAAAATTTGAACTGTTTACAAAAGAAGAAAGAATAAAATTTGAACTGTTTACAAAAGAATAATAGATGCCTTTAGCCATCAAATGTGCCCTGTGATTTGCAGCTGGAGAAGTGAAATGAACAAGATTTAGTTCTGTTCCCCAAGAGTGACAAGGGAAAGTTTTATCAACTGCAAATAATCATTGATAGGTTCAGTAACTCTTAGTTAATTGTGAAGAAGATCTATTATGAGTTGGCAATTTTGCTGAAACCAATTATTTTCAGCATTTGTCAATGTATAATCAATTGTGTTTTTATCAATTGCTGTTTTTTGATCAATAAATGGCCATTGATCTTTAAATCTACTGAAAATGAGGTCCAGATGAAGTGAAAGATAACCACTCACAATTTTAGCTCCTATATGCCAGTTCCATGGATCTTGGGGATACTTAAACGTTTCTCCAAATTTTTTCAGATAAAACTACTGGCAGGAAATTATCAAAATCAGGTAAAAGTGTGTCAAGCAACCAAGACACAATAAACCAGGCAACAACAGGAATTTTAGGTAAAAACATACCTTTGATGTTGTTGCCAGTTGAATGCCTTACTGCTTTTCTAGCTCCATATAAGTAACTGGTTAAAAAAATGAGTTTATCCATGTTAATCCTAACTGCCCTAAGAACTGGGGCAACTCTATCTATTGCTTTTGTATGATCTAAACTTGCTGAAATAAAGGATTATCGATTAAAGACTATTTCTCAAACTTACTGTTTTTAGATTTTGTTGGAGTTTCAATAAAACCAACAGACAGTCTTTTAACTTCATTAGTAGTTTTAGACTTTGTAAGGTGTTGCCAAAAATAATTGCTGATGTAAATATCTTCATCTGATTTGTTCTTTGTGTTTTCTGTTGATTCATTATCACCTTCATCACAAGTTTTTAGCAAAGAAGAAGTCATAGATATCAATAATCTTTCTTTAGCTCTGTCTTTAAACTTCTATGTGTTTCCATTTTTATTGTTTATCATCTTTTAGTTTGAGCTATGTCTTCTCAAACCATCATCATTTTTGTAACATTTTGTTGATCTTGAAGAAATTGATAGTCTTCTAAAAGTTTAATTAAACTATATGAACTGACATGTGACATCAAAAAGTTTTTTCAAAATACCCAGAGATATATTTTCATGTTCAGTTTTTTATTATCTATCTGATTTGTTTCAGTTTTTTAAACTGAGACATACTTTTCATACACTCATTTTAGTTTCATTACAACATTAGGTTACTGAGTTGTTGGAATTTTAGCTGTATGCCAAAGTTGGAAAACCTTTTGATGAACATCAAACACATAATGACAAATTTAGTTCATTTGAACTTTATTTTCAAATTATAAAACAGGCAATTCAGAACCTGTTCATTAGTCAGAACTGGTTATAATTACCCTTTTCAAGAATGAATCTGTTATCCAACTAACCAAACATTTGTTGAAAATATTGATGAAGTACTTATCTGTAAACCAATTATATGACAAATTTAAAAACTAATACTTATAAGTCTTTAAGTTAATGTTTAATAATATATTATTAGAGTAAATAATAATTAAAAATTATGTAAACTTAATAAAAAAGAATCAATAATTGAACCTTAGATAAGCTCAGTTTATTTCCAGCAGATATTATGAACTTAACTACTCTATATATCTATCTTATCTAAGTTAAAATTTCAAAGGAAATGTAATTATAGTGCTACTTGTGAATAATTGTGTGCAGAAAAAAAAAATTATTATAGTGTTACTTGTGAATAATTGTATGTGTGAAAAGATAAGTGTGAATGCTAAGGGAATTAATTTTTATATAAATTGTATTGAATTTTACAAAGATATATTGGCATTTACGCATACCTGTAAACGATCTTTTTTATGCGAAACTACAAGCTATTTTGGCAAAATGGCGACTAAACTTGATTTAAAGTTACTTCTAGAGTTTAGTGGAACCAATCAACAGTCAGTTGTGGAGTGGCTGGAAAAGGTTGAATTAATATGTAAAATAATTGGTGTAACCAATCTGGCACATGTGGTTCCTCTCTGTCTCACTGATGGTGCATTCGTAGTATATCAACAGTTAGCAGAGACTGATAAAGAAAATTTTATAAGAAAAAAGGAGGCTTTGCTTGAAACTTTTGCTATTGATGCATTTACAGCCTACGAGCAATTTGTCACGAGAAAGCTGAAACATGGAGAAGCAGTTGATGTTTATTTGGCGGAACTGGGAAGATTGTCTACCCTAACTGATGGGCTACCAGACAAAGCGATCATGTGTGCCTTTGTTGTTGGGCTCCCCGAGGAAGTTTGATGGATGTTGAGATCTAGTTCTTGTATGGATGATCTTACAACTGTACAAATACTTGTGCGAGCAAGGACTTTAATGATTGAGGAATGAAACAATGGGATAGTGGAAAAGTTTGTTGTAGCTGCAATTAAAAGTAGTGACCCAAGTTTGCTAGAAGATAAAACAAAGTCAGTGTGCTATGAGTGCAAACTTCCCAATCATTTTGCGAGAGATTATCATCTGAGAAGAAATAATAAGTCAGATTGAAGACGGGAGACAAGCGATGTGGTGTATTACTCGTGTCAAGAGTATGGACACATATTGAGAATGTGTCCAAAAAACGGAATGAGGGAGAAGTTGTCTGTGCCAGTTTTCTCCCTAAACAATCAGTAATGGCATTACCTACCATACTCTTAGATATTAACGGTGTATTTCAGGATGTGCTAATTGAATCAGGATGTACCTGCTGCATCATTTACAAAAAATGTGCAACAAAAATAACGAAGAAAAAAGTCAGCATAGTAACTGTAAATGGAAAACAATAGCAGTGCGAAGGTGTTAGCCAAACTCAAATCACCACGCCAAATGGAAATACAGTGTGTGTGGAAGCACTTGTAGTCAACTTCAAACCACTGGGTTTTTGTTTTATAATGGGTATAAATGGAATAGTGGCACTTGGTGGAGTATAGATTTCTGCAACATGGGATATTTGTTTTATGAAAAAAAAGAAGCATGTTTACTTGGTCTAAAAAACGATGTCAAAAGATGTTCGTGATATGAATATAATGGCTCAGGATTTCACTGTTTCATTTGAAAAGAAAAATAGAGAATGGATATTTGCGTGGAAATGGAATGCCAAACCTGAAAATGTAGTGAATAGAATTGCTGAATATACTATCCCTATTGGCATAAAACTCGATTACGAAAAAGAAATTGAAGGGTTGATAGAGAAAAAATGGCTGCTAAAGTAGGAAGTGAAAAAACACGGTCCAGTTAAAGATTTGGTTCCATTTATGGCAGTGGTACAGTAAAATAAAGGGAAAGTGCGACCAGTGCTAGACTTTAGGGAGCTGAACACGATTATTGAACCATTTACGGCAAACATGGATGATGATTTTCTTGTAAATGAAGACATGGTATCACTCTGCAGTGTACTTGACCATTTGGAAAAGTATGGACTACATTGTAAGCTGGCGGGTGGTGTGTCAGAAGGAGTAAGAGTTCTAGGGTTACAAGTTGGAATCGAAAATAAGAAGTTACTTTGGAAGAGAGACAACGATTTTGGTGAAGTTCCAAGTTCACTAACGAGGCAAAATTTCTTCTCTTTATGTGGAAAAATGACAGGGAATCTTCCAGTTTGTGGTTGGTTGCGTGTAGCTTCGTCATTTGTTAAATAAACGGCAAATGCCCTAACAATAACATGGGATGAGAAGATACAATGTGATTGAAAGAACACGTAATGATGATCCTGCCAAAGGAGTTTGGAATGTTTATGGCAATGAGGCAACAGTGTGGGTGGATGCTAGTTCACTAGCGCTAGGTGTGAGTGTTGAAGTTGATGGCAATATAATTGAAGACGCTTGTTGGTTAAGAAAAGATCATGCAACACATATAAACATGTTGGAACTCAAGGCAGTAATCAAGGGACCAAACATGGGTCTCAATTGGAAGATGAATGTTTTGCATATTTGGACTGATTCGAAAGCAGTATTACATTGGGTTACCGATGCACTGACTGGAAAATCCATATTGAAGACAAAAGCTTCAAACCAAATGCTGATTAGAAGATGGCTTCAGAACATTGCGAATATTGTGGAGGAATACAAACTTAGAGTGGATATTAAACTAGTACCCTTGGAGTCTAACTTAGCCAATGTACTTACTCAAGTGCCTGGAAGTTGGTTGAAAATGAAAAAGCCCACTGAACTTGCTGCAGGTGGAACAATTAGTGCTTCTCTATCTCCCAAAGAAATAAACCATGTTCATAAGTCCACAGGACATTATGGACTTAAGAACATGGTTTATTTCTTTCTGAAAATTTTGTTCGTAGGATCGAACCATCGTAAACAGGGAAGAAGTCAGACAAGTGGTTGAAAAATGTGTAGCCAGCCAATCAATTGATCCAAGTCTGATAAAGTGGCCGAGAGGGAAGATCGAAGTAAAAGGGACATGGCAACAGCTTGGTATGGATATAACTCATTATGAGGGGGCAACACTTTCTTACCCTGATTGACTGTTGCCTTTGCAATATGCAATATGGCGCCATCTTAAAGACCAAACTAGTGCATGTGTTATTCAGGAATTAAACACACTCTTTCTTGAACGAGGCGTTCAAAATGAAATTCTAATGGATAATGATACAGCATTTTGAAGCACATTGTTTTCACAATTTATCAACAAATGGAACAAATGAAAAACGCTTCAGGTGCGCTTACATACCTTCAGGAAACGGAATTGCAGAACAATGCCATCGAACAGTAAAAAGAATGGCAAAGAGAGTTCCATGCAACATAATTAAGGCAGTTTATTTGTATAATGTCAGTCCAAAAGATTATTGTAAGTCTTCTACAGCACCCACAAATAAATTATACCAATAAGAAATTAGAGTTAAAGGAATTGACGACAATAAAAATGCACTTGATCCTTATAAGATCACTAACGAGTTTATACTTGGCAATGAAGTATGGGTAAAGTCCCCGGATAACTGATGCGACTCTCAATACAAGATTGGAAAAATTACAGGAATCATTTCGAAACAAATGGTAGAAGAGGACAAAGTGTGTCGACACATACGCAACCTAAGGCACGTCAGAGTTGATAACAAATCGAATGCGGATCTAAAAGATGATTAAGAACTGTGCATTGTGTTGTCTGAAAATGACACAAACCAGATGTCAATGTTGCGAAGAAGCACCCGAAAAAAGGATGGCACCTGAGCGAAATAGTCCATGAGGTGAAGTGGTCATTATGACTAAGAGGGAGTGTAATTATAGCACTACTTGTGAATAATTGTGTGCGTAAAAGATATGTCATTATAGTGTTACTTGTGAATATATGTATGTGTGAAAAGATATGTGTGAATGCCAAAGATTTTAATTTGTATATAAATTGTGTTAAATTTTACAAAGATATATTGGCATTTACGCATAACTATAAATGATCTTTTTAATGCGAAACTACAGGAAGTTAAAATAAAAACATTACATATGTAAAATACATAATTGAAGACTGCAGGGGAAAAACCAGACATGCCACATTGTGTATACAATAAATAATTCAAATCCAGCCTTGCATGGGGTCTTGAATTGTTTGATTTGATATAATAAACCTCAACAAAACTTTTTTAAATTGATTAAGTTTAAATGAAACTTTAAACAAATACAACTTTTTTTATTTTTTACTCTTTTATCTATTCAAAGTATATAAGAGAAAAAACAGACATGTCACATTCTGCAAATTTTGAGAAACATGGATTTTATAGTTTAAAATGTCTTTTTCTTAAGATTTAGTATTTTTAGCTGCTCTTTACTAATCATATAGATGATTTTTCAACTTGTTTGCTTAGTGAGATCAATATTTAATATCGTCTATTGACAAGTAAATCTCATTAAGGGACACTGCAGCTAATTGCATTTAATGAGTTTTACCTGTCAACTGACAATATTGGAAAGAAAGAGGGATAACAAATAATATTAAAATTTGTGGCATGTCTGGTTTTTCCCCTGCAGTCTTCAATTATGTATTTTACATATGTAATGTTTTTATTTTAACTTCCTGTAGTTTCGCATTAAAAAGATCATTTATAGTTATGCGTAAATGCCAATATATCTTTGTAAAATTTAACACAATTTATATACAAATTAAAATCTTTGGCATTCACACATATCTTTTCACACATACATATATTCACAAGTAACACTATAATGACATATCTTTTACGCACACAATTATTCACAAGTAGTGCTATAATTACACTCCCTCTTAGTCATAATGACCACTTCACCTCATGGACTATTTCGCTCAGGTGCCATCCTTTTTTCGGGTGCTTCTTCGCAACATTGACATCTGGTTTGTGTCATTTTCAGACAACACAATGCACAGTTCTTAATCATCTTTTAGATCCGCATTCGATTTGTTATCAACTCTGACGTGCCTTAGGTTGCGTATGTGTCGACACACTTTGTCCTCTTCTACCATTTGTTTCGAAATGATTCCTGTAATTTTTCCAATCTTGTATTGAGAGTCGCATCAGTTATCCGGGGACTTTACCCATACTTCATTGCCAAGTATAAACTTGTTGGTGATCTTCTTATAAGGATCAAGTGTGTGTATACACACACACACACACACAGAGAGTAAATATTCTTACAGCCGCATTATTAAAATTTATCTAAAACTAACGAAAAGAATTTTTATGTTTAAGAAGATTTTCTCTTATTACATCAAACTGAGAAAAAAGTTCTTTTCTTTATGAAAGTAATGTAAACTCCACTGAACTTTCAAAATTTGTATGGGATTGTAGGTTTAGACCTATCCTTACATCCTTACATATTCTTGATCAAGCAGAACAGTTTAAACCTGGTGGTAAATCGTGTATTTGTGCTTGACGGAAAAATACCATACTATCAGGTTGCATCTAAAATAACTCAATAAACAAAGCGAGCTAGAGGCAAAGTGCAACCATGACAACAAATTTCTAATAAAAAACTTTGTCATCATAGCAAACAATCCATAGCATTTTTTTGTATTTTTTGTTGCTAGATTTAAACATCTGAAGATCACTAAACTGCATGAAACTTTAAGCTATGTTGAATAAACCTAATTCCCTTTTTAGTTTGTACTATATACTATATATTATATACATATATTTTGATTAAACTTTTGTCTAATCTTGTTTAATATATAAATATATGTCACCTGCTTGTAAAATCAACTATTATCAGATCATCCATGTAAATAGATTTTAATACCTCCAACTCTTCATCAAATAAGCTATGAGTACAAAAAAAAAAAAAATAGAATCAATTACATTAACAACTGTAAAACGAATTCTGCCAGTACAACTATCAAAAAAAAAGTTATATCAAACTTGAATATTCCAGTTTTAAATCTACAAAAAATTCAAAAAAGAAGAGTTCTATAATTTGCTTCCTTTCAGGATTAGTTAGTATGGTTGGATTTTTAAACTTATAAATAATAAACAATTTTAGATGTAAGTTTACAACATTAAAAGATTTATGGACCTTTTGATTGATATTCTATATACTTGTATTGTTGATAAAGTCCTGTGAGCTTTTAAAATATGTATAATTTTTAATCAATACTGTAATGTTGCTGATATAGTAATTCAATATTCTATAATTCATTGTAACGATTATGGCCCAGCTATTTAACTACTTTAATTTGGTATAAAATTTCAGAATTATAAACACTTAAAAGTTTAAATAAATTAGGACTCAAGAGGTAAAAGAAAAGACATATTGCAGCCTAACAAAAGAAATCACAATTAAGTTTTAAATAACTTCTTATTCGTTTAAGTGTAAGCTGAAGAAAAAAAAATGATGTACCTTCTCTACATAATAAAAAAAGCTAAATATAAAAAGTTGCCTTACCTATTTAATCCCATTTTTAAATTGTTAAAGCAAAATTCGTGCACCAGCTGATGATACTCAAAAGAGAAGAAATGTGTTAAGGACTAAAAAATTAAATTACAAAACTATTCTATAGACTAAATTGATGGAAAAAAAAAATTATTCAGTTTTCTATTACTAAAGTTCCTTATTAATAAGATATAATCTTCTATTAATTATTGATGATTTTGGATTTTTAGGGTATACAACATGTCATGTATCCAGTGAACAGGTTATTATATTATGTTATCAAAGACCAGTGAACTGCGCCGGCAGACGTAGGGACCCGAGACCCGAACTCGGATCCGGGTAGTTGTTTCGGGTATTACCCGAATTTAAATATTCGGGTAATTACCCGAAAGTTATAAAATACCCGTTTCTTTTTCAATCGGGTAATACCCAATTGTTTTTAATACCCGATACTTGATACCCGTAGAATACCCGTAGAAAATACCCGTAGAATACCCGTAGAAATACCCGAAGAAGTAAAAATACCCAAAACAGTTCAACCTCAATTCACTTATGACATTGAATTAAAAATAACAAAAAAAAATTGAAATATGAATATTAGTACTGAAAGAGTTCAAGTTTCAGGATAAGCAAAAAATTAAAAGTAGCCTGGCCATTTTAAATCTGAAATCTCATCCAGTAATTTACTGTTCTCTTTCATGAACACTAGCTGCTCCATTTTGCTAACACTTAAATTTGTTCTCCTTACAGTGCAAATGTTCCCTGCACTTGAAAACACTCTTTCAGAAGAGAGATGAGGCTGGGATAGCCAGAATCTGCCTAGCAAGGTTTGCAAGCATAGGGTATATATATATATATATATATATATATATATATATATATATATATATATATATATATATATATATATGTGTGTGTGTGTGTGTGTGTGTGTGTGTGTGTGTGTGTGTGTGTGTGTGTGTGTGTGTGTGTGTGTGTGTGTGTGTGTGTGTGTGTGTGTGTGTGTGTGTGTGTGTGTTTTTAAAAATATAAAATCATATTTATACATTATGGCTGAAAATGGGCATAAAATATGAAATATGAAAATAAAATTTACATACATACATACATACATACATACATACATACATACATACATACATACATACATACATACATACATACATACATACATACATACATACATACATACATACATACATACATACATACATACATACATACATACATACATACATACATACATACATACATACATACATACATACATACATACATACATACATACATACATACATACATACATACATACATACATACATACATACATACATACATACATACATACATACATACATACATACATACATACATACATACATACATACATACATACATACATACATACATACAAACATACATAATTGCAACAAACAACTGGACGTGCATTCAAACAGCAAAAAATTTATTAAATTATGACTATTTTAAATCTTTCCTATAAAATTATATATATATATATATATATATATATATATAACTTTATAGAAAGGATTTAAAATAGTCATAACTAAATTAATAAAAAGAAGACCTTAAAGTAGTCATAAAAAAATTTAAAAAAATAAATAAAACTATTTTATATATTTTGTTTTGAAAAAAAGTACGAGATATCCGATTTTATTACCCGACTTGTGCGTAGTTCCGAAATACGGGTAGTTCCGATGACCGCGTAACAAAAGTGGGTAGCGTATTAAATAAAAAAAGTAAACAAATTAAAAAAAAGAAATTTTTACTTTTATATTTAAGAAGTGGTAGCAAAATGTTTAAAAAAAAGCTGTGAAGAATTGAGTATTAATTCTACCTATTCCATATAAGAATCAATTTTTAGCTAATTAAAAATTATTACTTACATGAGTAGGTGGAATTAATACTTACATGGAGTATTAGTTCCACCCACTTCATGTAAGTATTAACTTTTAATTAGTTAAAATTAATACTTACACGGACTGGGTGGAACTAATAAATAGAAATAAATATGATATTAAAAGAATTGAAATAAAATTAAATTTAAAAAAACACAGTAAAAAAAACAACAACAACAACAACAAAAAATTAACGAAAATACCCGATCGCGCGAAAATTTCGGTTCAAGGATCGGGTAATTTTTTTACTTGATTTCGGGTAATTTTATTACCCGAATTATCGGGTAGTTTTATTACTCGGTATACCAGATTATCGGGTAATTTTTATTACCCGACTTTCGGGTAAAGAAATTGGGTAATAAAATTACCCGATGATCGGGTACTTCTACGGGTAATATTCGGGTAGTTTAAATTGGGTAATACCCGACCCGAAGGCTTGGATATCGGGTAACTGAAGTTATTAAAATTACCCGTCTACGGGTACCCGCGGGTATTCGGGTCGGGTATTCGCTCCCTAGGCAGACGGATAAGAGAGTCCAGGGGTCACTACTCACTGATCTCAAAATTAAACTGGATAGCGTATTCAATTGCCTTTTTCAAAAAAAATTGAAGCCAAAATTGGCCTCCCAAGATGGCGGCGATCGGAGCTCTTAGCGGTGATCGATGTACATTTTATAAGGCTTTTTACAGAAATATTAAAGAAAATAAATAGAGTTTTGAAAGAAAAACTAGACTATGAAATAAAGTTTTAATGACTTTAAAGAAATGAAATGATTTCTAAAAAAATCAGACAATTAAAGTAATTATTTAGATACTAAGGTACAAAATATTCGATATACTTTTTAAGTGCAATTTACGATTAAATAATATTTATGCACAATCTATGTACCTTTTAGTTCTTAGTTACCCAATGCAGTGTGCTAGAAGGTTGATAACATGACTGTATGGTAAGCGGCAGTGGTGTCTACTTACAGTTTTGACAAATTTTATATTTTCAATTTTTGCAGCAAGGTACCAGATATGTACATGCTGCATGAACTATTAGCTGAGTGCTGTGAGTACACACAACTCAGGGGTTCCTTCTAGGATTATTTAATACATACATGTAATTAATGGATGTAGTATTTAATAAAAATATTAAGTACAAAATATTATTTTTTAATATATGTTATTTTACTTATATATTATTCTTTGTAATATTTCAGATCTCATTAATTGAGTCAATTGTTTTTAACTTGTTATTCAAAACAAATCATTAAGGGAATGTTTTGATAACATATGTTTTGTATGTTATCAAAACATTATCAACATTATGTATCTTATCAAAAAATTTATGATACGTAAATTTACAATAAACCATCTGCATTAAATGTTGGAATGCATTAGTACTTTCTTATCATTTCGAACAAACCAGTTTTTTAAAATTCAAAGACAGAGGAGGTTTAGTTAAACCAATCAAAAGTGTTGCTATCATATGCAAAGAAACTGAAAGATGTTTCCAAAGGTTGCTTGCCTCAATAAATGGCAACCTTCCAAATGAAATAGGAATTCAAAATGCCATTTCTTGTGCTGTTTTGAGATCAGTTGATTACTCAAAAATATTTAATGAACAAACTTCTCATATGTTTGACTCAGCTATAACTGATAACCATTTATTTGCACTGATTAAACTTATTTCAGAAAACTATGCAAAAATATATCTTTATCACCTGGGTAAAAAACAAACTGCCAAAATAACTGGAAAAAAGCTTAGGGAGCAATTAACAAAACTTATCCTATTCAAAAACCAATCAAAAATACTTTTGTAATATATATATATATATATATGTGTGTGTGTGTGTGTGTGTGTGTGTGTGTGTGTGTGTGTGTGTGTGTGTGTGTGTGTGTGTGTGTGTGTGTGTGTGTGTGTGTGTGTGTGTGTGTGTGTGTGTGTGTGTGTGTGTGTGTGTGTGTGTGTGTGTGTGTGTGTGTGTGTTGTAAACCATAATAAAAAAGTCTTTAATGTATATTTTGGCTTTTATCAAATATAAGAAAAAGGCTATACAAGAACCACAAACATTTATCGTATATAAGATAGCGTAACTAATAATCGTATGTATAATAGGTTTTATAAATAGCGTTACTGATAACTGTAATATTCAGAAGACGTCAGAAATATTCAGAAGTGACGTCATGAGTGTTATATTACATTATTACTTAAATTATAACAGTCTTCTCCACGTTAGGAAAGTTTTAGGGCGGTGAGTATAGACTTAACCTCTGATATTATACTAGGAAAGAAAGTAGTCGTCGAGATACTTTGGCCTCTTCGTAATGCGTCCTGTTCTTGAGGGTATGTTATCAAGATTCTCGGGAGTAGTAACTTTCTGTATAGGCTGACTAGGTACCGCTGTTGTAGGTGACTGATTACAAGGGATACTATCTATAATTGAATTCTCAACTAATGGGTTTGAAGTTACCTCGTTGGTTTCGTTTAATTCTTCTTGGTTTCTGTTTATGGAATTGTTGGTATTGTTGCTAATGATCATCTGTTCAATGTTCAAATCACCGGATTGTTGTTGGACTGATTCTGTTGGGGGATTTAGATCTTCTAGTGGGGCGAGGTCGTTTGTTGAAACAGTATCAATTTTTCCATTTTGAAATTTTATTCGAGCGTAGTGGGGCGATATTGTTTCTAGCAGTTGAACTCTGTCAACGAGTGGATCTCTTTTCATTTGTACCTGACGTCTGTAAAGGATTGTGGCATCCTGTTCTGTTAAGAAGTTAGGTAAAACAGTGCCTATTATTGACGAGCGTTGAAAGTTCATCATCCTCTGATGGGGTGTTTCGTTAGTGACGGTATACAAAAGTCCTCTTATGGAGGACAAAGCCATTTGCAATACTATTTCCCATTTCTCTTTTCCTAGACTTAAGGTTTTCAGAGCTAGACTAACGGCTTTTAGTATTGTTCCGTTTATTCGTTCACACTGACCATTGCCTTGGGGATGGTAAGGAGTGGTTCTAGTTTTAATTACTCCGTTCTTTTCAAGAAAAACTTTGATTTTTAAGCTTTCGAACTGAGTTCCACGATCTGTATGAATAGATGATGGTGCACCAAATAATGAAAAGAGGCTGAGAAGGTGTCGTATAACAGAGTCAGCTGATATGTCTTGACAGGGGAATGCGAATGGGTAGCGTGAGTACTCGTCCACCACCACGAGGATGTATTTGTTTGCTGTAGTGGATTGTAAGGGTCCAATAAAGTCCATCGATAAGCGTTCCCAAGGCCTTTTTGCCTGAAAGAGACGACCTGTGGGTGGTTTGTAAAAACGTGGTTTGAGCTCATTGCAAGTTGCACATTGGTTTGTTAATTGTTTGATTTCTGTGGTGGAGTATGGTAGATTTCTGGTTTTGCAGTAATGTATCATTCTTGTAACTCCAGGATGGCATAGCTGGGAATGGATACTGTAAAACGCTTTAGTGTTATTTACAGTCGAGCAACATCTTGAAAGGGCATCTGCTATAATGCTTTGGTTCCCCGGCCTGTAAGAGATTGTATAATTAATATCAGCTAGTTCTAAACGCCATCGTGTTAATTTTTCATTTTTGATTTTTGTTGCACTCTGTTTATTAAAAATAACGGAAATGGATCTTTGGTTATTATATTAATATAGGGTACTGAGTTAATCAAATGCCTCCATCTTCTACAGCATTCCACTATGGCAGCCGCTTCTTTTTCCACTATCGCATGCTTCCTTTCGGCATTAGTTAATGTCCGTGAAAAGAAGGCAACAGGCCTGCCAAGCTGTAATAGTGTTCCTCCGAGTGCTGAGTCGGAGGCATCAGTTTCTATTGTTAATGAAACTTTTAAATTAGGGGAGGCTAGACAAGCTTCTACAAGTTTATTTTTGAGTATTTTTATTGCTTCTTTAGCATGTGGAGTTAAACCCTTTGTTGGAAAATTGTCTCTTACTTGGGTAAGTGGGAGAGTTAATGCTGTGCAATTGTGTATCCACTTAGCGTAATAAGCAAATAAACCTATCATTCGGTTTAGCTCTTTTAACGATCTTGGCTCAGGCATATTTATCAGTGCTTCGTATATTTTTGGGTCTGGCTTTATAGTTCCATTTTCAATAATATGGCCTAAGAATTCGATATGATTTTTTTTAAAGTTAATCTTTTCTTCGTTTATCTCAATGTTGGCGATTTTAGCTGCGTGTAGAAAGCGACTAAGATTTTTATCGTGTTCTTGATTCTTGCATCTTCTCCACCGATAATTATATCGTCGAGATAAGCGTATGTGTTTTCAAGTTTATTATCCTGAATGAATTCATCCATTACTCTTTGAAAGATTGGTACCGCGTTTGTACATCCAAAGGGTAAGCGTTTGAACTCATATAATCTGCCGTTAGCTTCAAATGCGGTTAGTTTGTAATCTTCGGGTCGTATTCTCACTTGATAATACGCCGATTTGAGATCAATTGTGCTAAAAATTTTATGGACTGCTATTTTAAGTATTAAGTCATCGATTCGTGGTGTAGGATATGAATCGAGTGGAGTGTGTAAATTAATTGTATTAGAATAATCGATCACGAGGCGATTTTTATTTCCTGTTGATACTACAAAACATTGAGCTCGCCAAGGGCTGCGGCTTATTTAAATTATATCTTTTTTTAGTAAGCGGTTTATTTCATCTGTTATGGCGGAGATATTTTTGGGAATACGTCATGAGGTTGTAGCTATTGGTTTTATTTTGTTAATATCGATTCCTGGTATTAAGGCGTATGTTGAACATTTCATACTTTTTGTTGCTAAACAGAATTTTAGAGGCTCTTTGTTTCCTTTAAAATTGATGGTCATTGAGGAATGACATGTTTACACGTCCATTCCAATAATTACATTTTATCAAATAAAATGCATCTAAAAGACATCTATAAGCTAGACATCTATTTAGCGTTCATTCACGACGTGATTTCAGACATCTTTTAGACTGGTTTTCAGATGCATATTAGATGCAGTTTAGATATCTTTTGCCGACTGAGTTAAGATTAAAAAGTCTTTAAAAAATTACACAAGTAAAGAAACAATTAGGTTCAAGTTGTTGAAATTTATTTACCAAGATTATAAAACAAATGTTTACAATAAGAAAACTATAATTCTTTACTGAGTCCGCCAACTCGCTGTTCCTCGGCATCGGTATCTAAAATGTAATATAATAGCATGTAAATAAATGCACTAATGCTTTAAAAGACATGTAAAGGGTGGTTAAATTTTAAGGGCCGATGTTAAATTTGAATAAAACACAAATTATTAAGGAATTTATTGTAACATCTTTTTATTATGATAATATGGTATGATTCAATTATGTATGGAATAAAATATCGGCCAAATGGGCGCCGCGACCTCGGCGGCACACCTCCATCCGATGGTGCAAATTTTCGATGACGCTGAGGCATAATTGAGGTTCTATGCCGTTAATGTGCCGAATTATCTCATCCTTTAGCTCTTGAATTGTTGCTGGCTTATCAACGTACACCTTTTCTTTTAAATACCCCCAAAGAAAGAAGTCCAACGGTGTCAAATCACATGATCTTGGCGGCCAATTGACATCGCCACCATGTGAGATAACACGGCCATTGAATTTTTCGCGCAAAAGAGCCTTTGTTTCGTTAGCTGTGTGGCAAGTGGCACCGTCCTGTTGAAACCACATATCCTCCACATCCATATGGTCCAATTCGGGCCATAAAAAGTTCGTTATCATCTCACGATAGCGAACACCATTCACAGTAACTGCCAGACCGGCATCATTTTGGAAAAAATATGGTCCGATGATGCCGCCAGCCCATAAACCACACCAAACAGTCACTCTTTGTGGGTGCATTGGTTTTTCGACAATCACTCTCGGATTAACATTCGCCCAAATGCGGCAACTCTGCTTGTTGACGAAGCCACTAAGGTGAAAATGGGCCTCATCACTGAAGATGATTTTCGTCGGAAATTGATCATCGATGGTTGCCTTTTCTAGCCACCATTCTGACCATTGACGACGTTTGAGATGGTCAGTGGGCTTTAGTTCTTGGGTCAACTGCAACTTGTAAGCGTGTAAATGCAAGTCTTTATGCATAATGTTCATCATCGACGAGCGTGAGAGGTGCAATTGTTGGCTACGACGACGAGTTGATGTAGACGGCTCTTCAGCCACACTGTCGCGAACAGTAGCGATATTTTCGGCAGTACGAGCTGTACGAGCATGCGCTGGTCTTTTCACATCTCCTACAGACCCGGTTTGCTCAAATTTATGCACGATTTTTCCGATTGTACGCACATTTGGACGATTAAATTGACCGAAAAACTCACGAAGTGCACGATATGCATTTTGATTTGAACGCCCATTTTTATAATAGGCCTGAATAACTTTAACGCGTTGCTCGATTGTGTAACTTTCCATGGTTCAAATTGAGTCAGTCTGAAATTGAGAAATGACACATTAAATACAGAAAAATAATTTACGTTTAGGTTTGGTTCACATTCAACATCGGCCCTTAAAATTTAACCACCCTTTAGAATGATTAAAAAAATCTGTTTACATGAAACATATATAAACTTTCACTCGACTTGTTGCCAAATTTCATAAAAACATCAAAGATATGAGATATAACACGTCTTTCTGGTTCAAAGTAACCTTATTAAGCTGTTTTTTCTATTTATTAACCTCTTCATCTTCAATTATCTAAAGAAGATGTAATATATAATAATAATAATAGTTAATTTGAAAATATAATTTTATTGATTTTAACAATTATGTATCACCAATTTACCTGTAAAGTCTTTTTTTTCTGATTGCGAGCAGGAGCATTTTGCAAAAACATTTTTCTAGAACTTTTATGGATTCAACATTGTATTCACAGGAATCTGTCAAAATGAAAAAATTTTAAAATATTCAACATAATTTACTTTGGTATAGATAAAGAAAGGTGATGGAGACAAAAATACTAGTATGGCACAAAAATGAGCTAAAGAGTACATTTTTAAATCAAAGAGCAGTTATATACACATTAAAACTATACCTCGTAAAACACTCCAGATATTTACAAGGTTTTCAAGACTTATTTTTTCCCCATCACCTTTTCGATTTAATTTAGATTGTAGCTGATTGGAAATTGACCTGATAGATATTTTTACAATAAACTGATATATATATATATTTGAATATGTAAATGAAATGACATATTTGAATACATGAAATAAACTATTTGAATGAACTATAAATTGTAAAATTTTGTAATCATTAAATTTAAACTCCGAACAAAATTACTTTTGCATGTAGATACTAGTTTAAATACCTACAGTAAATTACTCAAAAATTTTATTATTTTCAAGTTACAAGTAATTGTTAGTCAAATGGTCAAAATTATTTGTTTTTTGCTGCTATTTAATTAAATTTCTGATTAACTGAAATAAGATTGGAATTGTCATTTACCTTCTCATGATCATGAAAACATGCTCTCTTGGCTTTCTGCCACCAACTATTTTCAAACTATCAAGCTAAAATATACAACATATAGAGTTAATCCTGAACCTTCAAATAACCCAAATAAAAACAAGATAATTAGATCATACCAAGTTATTATATTCTGATTTGTCCTTTTGATTATTATTAGGTGCTACCAATTAGTCAACTGATTCTAACAACTTCACCCCAGTTGCATGAAACTTTACTTCAACAAGCTCCTTTAAAATAAGTTTTATTTCAGCCAGCTCTTTGAGAATAAGATGTTCCACCTCTATAAATAATTGTGTATTTGTGAATAAAGGTCATTAGTTACCTCAAAGTTATTATTTAGCTCATGAAACCAAATAGCAAAAATATCCTATTAGTTGTTTATTAATTGATCATAACAATGTTTGGATACATACCCCCTAGTGATATATCCAGGCTGATTTTGACACTGGTATACCGGTTTGGGCACCCAAAATATTCTGCCATAACTCCAGATCAAATTAGTTAAAATAAATATAATTCATATATAAGTTCTATTTAGAGGGTAATGTAGACTGTTCTGACAGCATTCAAAGTATTTGGGCACTGATTCTCAAATTCAGAAATCAAGGACCTTTTTTTTCTGCAAATATTGTTTTTTGGAAAAATGATTTTTTTTACTAATATCCATACAGCTGTGTGCTGACTGTTTTTTTTTTTTTTTTTAAAAAAAAAAAGGTCCTCAAAATATAAGCTGAAATTCTTTTTACCTGTGTCCCTAAATAACTTCTAGATACATCACTGACCACCAACATTATACAAATGCAAAAGAAAGGAATGAATAAAAATAAACACCAAAAAAACATCATTTGTTATTTTATTCACTCCCAGTAGTTGGCATAACATTTTTAAAAAACTTACTTTTTATATCAGTGGTAACTTCTTGCAAAGAATCAGACAGCGGCAAAAGATGCAGACTGGAATCCTAATAAAAACAATCTGGACTGTAAATAAACAACTTTGCAATATTATATTTACAAAAAAACTTAATACATGCAAATTATCAGTTAAAAAGGCTAAAATGAAAATAAAAATTCAGGTGCAAAAGAGAACCTTACTTTGACTGATAAAAAACTGAAAAGTCACATACTACTCTACTTTATTACATACAATTATTGATAACTTCCTCTTACTTTTCTTAGGGTGTGGCTTAAGAGCAATTCTTGATCTTTCCTCCTGTAAAAAGTTTGGCTATCAAAGAGATTTGTTTAACTATTTCTACTATACTTAAACCTGGTCAATTGCTAAAACATCCAGACAAACTTTTCTTCAAAGTTGAGCTATGTTCGTACTCATTAAACTCATAGTTATCAGAGTATTCATTGTCAGAAAACAAATACTCAACATAGTTAGAATATTCCTCAAATGTCCTTTCATTCTCATACTATCTCCTCCTAAGATTCCAACATTAAGTATACTGTCTAAAGATACAAATGAGGATTCTAGTAATTTCTTGTATTCCTTTTGAATCTGCGATGTCACTGTTGGTATGAACTTTTTGTAAAGGGCATAATTGTATCTAGATAAAAATGTTTTTATTTCAAGACAAAAAAAAAAGGAAAATAAATCACTCTAGTCAAACTTCTAAAAACTCCTTCCTCTCACTGTTGTTTTTAACTATTTTTCTCAATGGAAGCGTTATGTGCACAGCCAACCACTAAAGCAGTTTTTGGCGTTATTAAAAACACCATATATTTTTATAAAAACACACATTTATATTAAAATTACATTTTAATCTACAAATAAAAATATCAACTTAAGAATAACGTTCTTTTTTCAGATCATGAAGTGATTTTAGTAAAATGTTATGCACTGAAACCATGAAAATACTTCGTCGTTATATTAGCAAGTAATTTGTAATAGCATATAATTTTATTTATTTAAAACTCATTTAAAATTATTATCATTATGATTTATATTCTTCATAGGTTAGTATAAACTTAGCTACCCCTAGTTGACTATCTTACAGAAAACTTATAAGTCTTGTAGGATGGCAATATTCTTATATTATCCTTTAGGATATCCTAAAGGATTCGTGAGATCGTAAGTAAAAACAGAAAAGTTGTTTTGTTAATGTTAATTCTGTAAAATATACTTATTTTCACAAATGAAAAAAAAACGCGTTTCTTAACTTCACTCAGATAATTAAAGGAGAAATTAAGAAACGCGCTTTTTTAACAATTTCGTTATAAAAATTTCATTTTCATTTGTTATAACAAGGTATATCCTGTTTAATCTATAAAAACGTTTACATTTTGTTTAGTACATGTACTAAAAAAAAGCAATATCTGCTATACTATTTATTTAGTTTTTAATATGTGCAAAATTTATTTTACACAGAATGAAATTTTATTTCAATAAGAAAATATTAATTCCAACTTAAACTTACCTATTACGAATCTAAAATTAAATAGCCTACAGCATCCTATAAGAATCCTATTTTGATCCTTCAAGATCTTTTAAAATATTCTTTTAGATCTTACCTTATCCTGTAAGAATTCCTTTAAATCCTACAAGATCCTTCAAAAGGATGCTTATAGGTCTTGCAGGGACTTGTGCAACTCAACCCATAGGATTCTTTAGGATCTGTAAGATTAGTCAACTAGGGACGTATAAATTTTTATTCCTTTCTAGAAACAAGTTTCTGCCATGCATGTTTCTTTAATGGCGGTCATTTATAATAATCGTTCTGTAAAATCGACTGTCTTTAGTTAAAATTTCTTCTTTCTCTTCAACTGATCTATAGAAGACATTTTAAATGCATCTATATGTAACCGAAAAGAGATATCTATGTTTTAATCTCGTTTATACATCTAATATGCGTCTACAATTGGAAAAAAATAGAATCACTGAAATTAGACCTTTTTTCGATGAATAATATACGTCTAAAATATATGCATCTACGAAAGATGCAAATTAGAGTAGTTTTAGATGATCTATAGATGTCTTTTGCCTGCTGGGATAGTTCATGCAGCATTTATAATTTTTTAGTGCCTATCTGATGAACTAATGCCTAAAAAACGTTTTATCTTAAAAATAAAATCAGCTGCCTACCATGCTGTTGTGTTATTAACCTTCTAGCATACAGCATTGGGTAGTTATGAACTAAAAGGTACATAAATTATATAACAAATGCTAACTATTTGAAACTTGAGATTTCTGCACAAGCAAACAATACTTTTTCTTTACTTTTATTAAACTAACTAAATTTAAGTAAATTAAAATTAAAATTTGTATTTAGTTTTACTGAGAATTTTTAATTCATTATATTTATTCTAAAAAGCGAAAAACAGAAAGTTAATATAGAGCAACTTATTGTAAGAATATGTTTTGTTAAATAAAAAAATATTTATATTTGAAATTTATGTAAATATGTAATATTCCGTTATTTTTATGAAAAAAATCTTATGTTAAACAAAAAAACTAGATTTTTATTAGAAAATTATATATTTATCAATATTTGAGCTTAAGATATAAAACTCGATTATCATCAGTTTCTTAATTTTCATATCACCATTCTTTAATTCCGCCGCCATCTTGTGAGGCCAAAACTGGCTTCAAAAAATTTTTTTGTATACGGTGCACAGTGAGTCAGATTAATCTAAAAACGGCAAAAAGTCCAAAAAAAAAAGTGAAAGCTTAATCGTTTTTAGACTTAAAATGTAAAAGCAAACTACTTTTTGATCTAAAATAAACTTTAAATAATTCCATAGGTATTAGTAATGTGTAATTTTAAAGGGATATATGTGTAAAAAGTTAAATTTATCACCATAAAATTATGAAAATTTAAGGTATGTTTATCTTGTAAGAAACCTTATTTTCCACCTCATTACAAAACTTTATTATCTTTTTTGTTAAAGTACTGAGTGCTTAGATATTAAAAGTTTTTTTTCTTTTTTTTTTTTTAGATTTAAAAAACAAGTTTTTTAAAATTTTTCATTTCAAAGTTAAAATTTTAATGCACAATTTTAAACATAAGTGCCAGCCAAAAAAAAGTTCCACATTGTTCCACGTTCAATTTTGGTGAAACAAAACCATTAAACTATAGCCAAATAAACCCTGAAGTATTTACTGCGACCTCCTGCTCCTTTAGGAGATATTTCAATTAGATTCATGCATAGTTTTGACAAATGCAACACCCGCCCCTCCGTTTTCTTTTTAAAAACAGTTTTCGGACGTATGTGTAATAATTGGAAATTAGTACTGGTGTTGCGTTAAAAAAGTTAGTCGTTAAAAGTTTATTAAATGTGAAATCTGCGCATGCGCAAAATCATTAAAACTTTTTTAACGCCTAACGGCGTTAAAAAAGTTTGCCCGTTAAAACAGTATTCAAAATGGTACCGTCAACCGAGGTAACTTTGGTTGCCGGGGTGACTTTGTTGACCGGGGTCAATTGTTGATTTTTTTTTAAATTCCTAAAATTTAACAAAGATAACATGTTTTAATTTTGTTAGAGATACCAACAATATATATCGACTATTATATCAGCAATTTTGGTATATCAACAGTTTTTGTGAATATAGCACAGTTACTTCGTAGACTACATTGAGTTTATTTTTGCATCTTTTGACACTTCTGATACATTTATTGAACCATTTGAATTCTTAGCCGGTGAAAATGCCGAGGAAATATAAGTGAAAGCGTGGTTCAAGAGCATATGCAACTTCATACAGTCAAGAAACGTTGTCCAATGCTATAAAAGAATGTTTAACTAAAAGAATAAGCGTGAGAAAGGCTAGTCGACAGTTCGGAATATACGCTTCCCATTTGCTTCAACCGCTGGACGTTGCTGTTTTCCGTCCGCTAAAGATAGAAACGCGCATCAAAGAATCAATACCAAAAAATCAGTTCCTCGGTCTTCTTGCTCTACTGCAACGTCAATTGAAAAGCGATAATTTGAGATCTGACTTCAAGGCTAGTGGAATATTTCCCTTCGATAAAGGAATGGTCAAGAAGCGTTTGCCACAGGTTAACAAAGACATTGGTGGAGGTACCGGTAGTACTGTTAAGGAAGTATTCAATGAAGATATAGGTCTATTAGTGAAACATTGTGGACAGGATGGGAAAACAAATCGCACCAGAGGGAGAAAGATCACATCTGGCAAAGCGATAACACCGCAAGATCTGGTGAATAACACAACTCCTACCACATCAAAGAATAACAATAACACCAAGAATAACAGTAACACCAAGAATAACAAGAAAAGGGCAAGAGTTGAACAAGTGTCATCATCCTCAGATAACGATAATGACCTACTAGAAAATGACTTTTAATGACTTTTGCACAATAACAGGGAGCTAGTTGCAAAATGTTTTGTCCATTTAAATGTTCTTTTCATGTTTCTCTAAGTGTTTAAGGACTGATGATTTTTTAAAACTCCAAAAAGTGACCAATGTTACCCCATAGCAGGGGTATTATTGATCAAACATGATAGAAACCTGGGGTAACATTGGCCACTTTTCGGCGTTTAAAAATAAATATTTGTAATAAAAAAATTAAAAAAATAAATATAGAGGCCTATAGCCAAGACCTATAATGTTATTACCACAAGAGAAAACTGTAAAAAATTAATAAGATTCAGAGATGTTTAAGAAAAACTGCCAAAACTGATCAAAGTTACCCTGGCTAACGATACTCTTTAATTTGCGCAACCCTCAAATCCACAACAGAATATGCTTTGAAATTTTGGTTAAGGCATTGGGAGGCATTCTTTTTTTATTTTTGAGCAAAAGCTCTCAAAGAGAGTTGCAATTATTTTTTCCAAATTTTTTTCCCTGTAACTTTCTAATTCTACAAAGTTATACAATTTTCATGACATTTTTTTTTTTCATTTGACCTCCTCATAGTATCAAAGCTTTTAAACTCCTAAATAAATTATATTTCATGAAAAAATAGAACATAGATACTCACTTCTAAAAGAATTATACTATACTAACTATAGTAATATATACAAAATCAAATATTTTTAAATTCTCATATTATAGTTCAGAAATATTAACATTTCACCATGAGCTCCTGTTAAGCTATATCTCTTTGCAGTATATACATTTCCACCTATACTAAAAAGTCTTTCACTCTTCACAGAAGACGGTGGGCAGCTTAAATACTTTAAAGCAAGCTTTGCTAATAGTGGCATTTTGGTTTTCTGTGATTTCCACCACAACAAAAGATTGCTTTCTTTGTCAATAAGGTCTTCATTTGAGTAGTGTTGAACTTTGTTTAATAAAGTTTCATTTGAAATTAAAGTTTGTGGTTGACTGATTTGTTTAGAATTAAATCCTACATGTTCTTCAAAGCAATTGTCAAAACCCATTTCTACTATATCTTTCTATTCATTTAGTACTGTACCATTATTTTCATATTCTGAGTCAATATTTTCAATGTCACAAGCTGCAGACCGATCATTTTCAGTAACTTTGATGTTTTTTATATTTTCATGGGTTTTAATAAGCTGAATGGTTATATTCTCAGTACTTTTTTTAGCAGCTGAAAAGGTGTTTTCATTTTTGAACATTTTTAATTTGAAACTGGGATCAAGAAATATTGACAAGATGATGTTATAGTTATCAGTATATTGTTTGAAACTATTCTCCGTTGAATTAGTTGTCCTCAATTAAAGCTTTATTAATGAAATGTTTCAAAAACTGTATCTGTGGTATAATATCTGAGACAATAGAATTTCTTTCACTCAAGCGAACTCTTGTTTTGTGGAAATCTTTTAGCAAAACACAAAACTGTCCAATAATCATCCATTTGTTTGCATTTAATAAAGGAAGCTTACCATTTTCAAGTGCATATATGTTTAGAGGTTTCCTTTGATCATAAATTAGTTCTAACATATGACAGGTACTATTCCACCTTGTTGGAACATTTTGAATAAGTTTGTGCTTAGGAACATTGTTTGCTTCTTGAAGAGCTTTAAGTTTAGAGCAGGCTTGGGGAGAATGGCTAAAATGCCCAACAATTGAATGCCAGTTTGCAATGACATTCTTGACAACTGTTTGTTCAAAAATACACTCATTAATTACTAGTTGCAGTGTGTGTAAAAACAAGCCATACTATCATATGGGCTATCTTTAATAGCCTTAACAATATTTGTACCATTATCTCTAGCTATTAAATGAATTTTTGAAGGTGATATTTTAAATTCAGCCATAATATCTTCAATCAATTCAGCAATATTTGCTGCTGTATGCCTCTCAGGAAAAGGAGCTACTCTAAGTACAACAGTTTTCTGATTAAATGTATTGTCTAAACAGTGACCTGTCAGGCTAATGAAGCTTTCATTTGAACTACTGGTCCATATATCAGTAGTAAAGCTTATGAATTCAGCAACTGAGTAAACACGGACAGCCATTTTTAAGATAAAGTATAAAATAATTTCAGCAATTGAGTAAACATGGACAGCCATTTTTAATATAAAGTATACACTAATTTTTATTATTTTACATACCCTAATGAAACAATGCAACTTTTTTAACGTCTAATTTCATTCCCTAACGAACACTCCTTTGACCATACTGCGCATGCGTAACGCATGTGCAGAACTATTTGTTAACTTTTTTAACGACTAACTTTTTTAACGCAACACTGGAAATTAGTACTGAATTATTGAACTGGTTAGTAATTCAAATTGTGAAAAGATTTTCATATTCTGATTTTTTTATTTTTGGATTATAAATTGTTTTTTGTTTTTTTTGTGTTAAAGATTTATAACGCGCTTTGTAACGCGTCTGCGCGCGTTTAGCAAATTTGCGTGCGTTTAATACGTACACGAGCGTTTGTGTATTAATATAATATTGCTATATTTTGGGTCAAGGAAGCTAAATTTTTTACTAAAATTAGAATTTACAAATTTTAAAGTCCACTAACGTGCGTTTTAACGCGTACATGTGCGTGATACGGGTAATTGGTGCATGTGAAAATAATTTTAGGCTCCTAATTTGAATTCCTTGACCCCAAAAACCCCTATTTTGATGTATAGTTTATGTTAAATGTACATGTATTTAATAGTTAGGTAATTTTTGCCGCTTTTTAACCTTTTTAACTCACTGTGCGGTGTCACGTTAAATAAGTAGCCCGTTAAAAAAGTCAATGATATGTTAAGAATAACTAGATGTCTAACTGCCGTAAATCGGCATAAGAAAAAGTGAAGCAAAAATCGGCCATTATGGGGGGCAAAATCTTTACGCTATTTATCAAAACAAAACAAATACGAAGCTTACGGATTTGTTAAATTTGCCCCCATAATGGCCGATTTTTGCTTAAAAAAATACGCGGAAGTTAGACATCTAGTTATTTTTAATATATCATTGAAAAAAGTAGACAAAATGTTGTATCTGCGCATGCGTTAGTTTACGGATACTTATTTAACGCCATTATAGGCGTTAAATAAGTATCCGTAAAAAACCTGTTCCGTAAAAAATCTGTTCTGTATCCGTAAAAAATCCGTTAAATAAGTATCCCGTTAAAAAAGTAGACAAAATGAGCAATCAAGACAATATTTTTAACACCAAACGTAATTTTAAACTTGATTTTAAATTTTTATGTTAAGTTAAGATTAAGTTAAAGTTTTATAAAGTCCTTATTGAAATATATATGACTTTAAAAATAATCTTATAAGAACATATTTAACGTAACAATACGATAAATGAAAATTCCTAAATTAGGAGCGCCACACTTCCCTTGATTAACGATCTTATATTGCATTGTGTCTTATGTTTATAGATTGTGATATAAATGTTACAATAAGTTTGCATTTTGATATCTGGCGTGCACCCCACACGGTGCCTCCTGGGTAAGTAAGGTTATCTGTTAATGTAATAGTATTTCTAAGAGTTATTTTAACTAAAAAATTTTTTAAAAAAGCAGCTTAATCTATAAATTTTCTGCTGATGAAAATTTTCATATAAGTGTAAAAAGTTTAAAGTCTATTACACATAATAAACCTAGGAATCTATTTCTGATCTGAAAAACGAGTTAAGGGTTTGAAATTTAACAAGTTCTAGGTTTTGATCTAAATATGATCTCAAACCTTCCATAATGTTACAATTAAAAACCAGCATTATCCAACTTAAACCGTCCAAACACACTTACATGGGATAATGTGTAAGCGATTAAATCATGTAGAAGATTACAATTACGTGGAAACAAAATGAGAAATGTAAAAAAAAAGAAATGATAACATTAAACTGTTAAAAATTTATTTTCCAAATTAAATTTACATTCAACTTTGTATTGTTATTAAACTTGTGTCCATTTAAATATACCTCTCCTAGATTGTCGGCTGTTTGCCTTCTTAAATAAACAACAGGGATCGAGGTTTACCTATCAAATATACTTTTAACATAAGCGATGGAATTTTTTTCTTTAATTACTCCTAGCCATAAGAGCTTAAGTTGTTGTACCTAAAACTCAAAAAAAAAAAAAAAAAAAAGTTTTCATTATAATTATAATCAGAATTATTTACCAGATAATTATAATAAGTTGACAGATGAAACAAACAAAAAAGACAATTATGTTTAAATTTAAAAAAGTACTTGTAACCTGAAATGTAACCAGGCAATCTAAAGTGAAATATAAGAAAAATAATATTAGAAAACTATTTTTAACTTTTTTATATTTATAATTTATATTTATTAATTATAACTTTTACCTAATAGTTAGAGTGATGATACAACTAGAATTTAAAATATAGTAACAACATTTTTTAAAATAATTAAATTATCATAATAAATCTAATTTAAAAAACTCTACAATAAACTCTAATATAAAATTGAGTAAACTCTAGTCTAGTTCCATCTTTACTACTTATAACTCTAGTTCTAACTCTAACTTATAACTACTACTAGTAACTCTACTTGTTGTATCTCTACTAATAACTCTAATCTAAAACTGAATCAATCAAAGACACTTAAAATTAGTTTTTGTTTAAAATAAGTTTTTGTTAAGAAAATATTTTTATGTATTTAACAAAAAGATTTCAAGCCATTATGCTCACAAAACAAAAATTAATAAATCAAATATCTAACTTTTATTAAGGTTTTTAAAAAAATTATTATTGCAGTGACAGAAATTATCACATTGAAATGATAATGAGCCTACTTTTTTACCATATGATAAAGAAATGTAAGGAAATATCTTCATTTTTTTCCCCTTAATACACTGCAGGAAATGAGACCTCATACTAATTTTATCCCAGATAATTAAACTTGAATCAAAACCATTGCATAAAGCAGTAGCATTTGCAATAGTATAAAGCCCACAATCATTTCCATTGTCTTGCTTTTGACATCTTATGATCTCCACATTCAAAGAGGAAATACATTTATTTATTAACAACGATCGTGCACTCTGTGTACCAGTAATGGAACAGTGCCTTAATTAAATCTAGTAAACAGTGAATCATAATACTGAACAGAATTAGAACCATTTTCAGATGCTCAATTACTTATTAGAACCCAATGCAAATTTCTAACATTAAGTATCTGAACAAACTTTAAAGAAATAGTTTAACCATCAAAGTTTTTTGAACTAAAAATCCAAGAACTTTGAAATCCACCTACTTCAGGAAACTGGTTTGAAAGAAAGCTTTGTGCAATATTAATTAAAGTATCACCAAGCCAACAAGATGGATGTTTAAAAACATCTATGCACAGCTTGACTGACTGCGCTGATAATGTTGAATAAAAATAATTATTGACAGAAACTGCAGGAAAAACTAATGTTATGGATTTGGATATACTTGCGTCAGTTAGAGAAGTTGGATGCTTTCTCTTGCTGGATTTTTTTAAAAATATTTTTAAATCATCTTTTTCAATTAATTGCTTAGTCATTTTAAGACAATAATCATGCTCTTTTAAAATCAATGTTTTTTTTAATAAATAAGGCTTTATACATAATACAATTTACCATCTAAAGTATGTAAAAATTTAGATTTAATTCAATGACAATAATTATTTATTCAACAAAGTATAATGTAATGTTTACATACCACATAGTTTGAATTTTTTTGCATACTTTAAAAAAGATTTACGCTCTGATTTGTAATATTTCATCCTTACATCAGAGAGATATTGTTTAACATCTTCAACAGAATAGTTATGAACAGGCATTTTTCAGATTAAATTTTTGACTTGTAAATAAGAAATTTAAGTAACTGAAGATTTACCTAACGGAACGGTAAGCGAAAGATACTATGACCCACGATGAGGAAATATGTTTTAATTATGCGAACTTTGTTGTTACGTCATGCTAATATCAATTAACGTTGCGTGTAAACTAATCTTATGTTGTTGTTTTCGTTTATTTCGCACGTGCTTCAAAAGTTTAAAAAAATGCATGAAAGTAAAAGTAAGTTTGTAAGTTTTTTTGTTAAAATAATTATAAGATTGGAAAGTAATATTAAAAAATGTTAAAGCAAGACGTCATTGACATTGACTGAGGGAAGAAAGTAAATAAAAATTAATTAACTTTTTTGTTATTGACATTGCTAATCTGTTCTTAAAATATTAATCCTGCTGCTTCTCCATAAGCTTTCTTCTTACGGTGTGTCTGGTATCATCTTTAAGATTATTGAATCCTTCCTTTCCAATCGTAGTATTTAAGTTGTCCTCGATGGACAGCACTCTTCTTCTTATTCTGTAACTTCAGGGGTTCCTCAAGGTTCAATCCTTGGCCCTATACTCTTTTTAATTTACATTAACGATCTTCCAGACATTCTCATATCTAAGGTAGCATTGTTTACTGATGATACTACTATTTATTCTTGTCATGATAAGAAGCCAACACTCTCTGATTGCTTGGAGGGGGCATTTGAGCTTGAAAAGGATCTCACTTCTGCTACGGCATGGGGCTCACAGTGGCTGGTGAACTTTAATTCAGATAAAACTCAGTTTTTTTAGCCAATAATTATCAGAATAATTTAGATCTTCCTATATTTATGAACGGTAATGTACTTGATGAGTCATCTACCCTTTTCTTGAAACAATATCCAAGATTTTTTGATATGAATGAAAGAGCAAGTTGTTCAAATTTAAATTAGTTAATTTTATATTTATTTTCTGCTTTTATTTGGATGAATAAAGACATTACTGAATTTAATAATACTAATTTATCCAATCTAGGGTTTATATTGCTGCTTTATGAAATCCTTCTAAACCAAATATTTTTATTATGTCTTTGTACAGTCGCTCTTATGTCTCGTCTAATCTGTTTTAACTAAATTTTGAATTAAAAAAAAAATGAGTCTCTATAAAACCAAAGGTTCAAATGCAGGAACTTCATAAAGTTACCCCGGAGTTTCCCAAACATAATATAGAAATTAAAATAGATTAGACGCAACAAAAGAGTGGATGTATTAATTTTTAATGACAATATTTTTTTTTACTAGAGTATGACAGTTGATGCTACTTTTTATACTTGGATTAGCAATATATATAAAAGTGGATTTAAATGCTTTATTGGTTGAAGATGCTGGTTTCAGAGGTGGTATTACTGTTTTTGACAACGTTTTACTTTTTTGATCTGCAGTATCCAGACGAATTGCGAGTAGTGTTTTCGTTACTTGAAAAAGTTTGTGGCATTCCAGAAACAATAGTTCAATCGCAAATGATTTTTTTAGACAACTGAACATTTAGTTAAATTTATAAATAATCAAGATGCAATATAGTTTTTTTTTTGATAGCATTTTTTGTTTTCTAGGGAGTTTTATTTGATTTTGACTTATTTTTATTTTGATAAATTATCTGGGTTATGTAATAAAAAATAAAAAAGTTAAATGTTTTTAGTAAAAAGTATAATCATTCATTTTATAAAACTTGTGTTTTTTTTTATTTTAGTTTGTTTCTTTCTTTTAGGATATCAACTAAAAAAATATAAAGTTCCATTTTTCAAGTTTTAACTGATCACTCTTTATGTTATGCATCTTTTGTTGTGGTGGTTTATATTTTATTGATAGTTAATACATGCATTTTCTTGATGCTATATATCTATATTTTGATTGCGTTTGCACTTGTACTTTATACGAGAATTAAAATATATATTAGTACATTAAGTAAACGTACAATAGTAGTTTTATAATACAGTAAGGAAAATAAAGAAATACTCTCTATTATTCTTACAGGCATTTGATATTTTATTTCTTTATTAGAGGTAAGAGTCAGACATTCTTATTTTCTCTAGTAAAAGTATAAAAAATTAATAATTGTATGTTTGATGTTAGCTATAGGTGTCAACACCTCTGGACCAATCAATACCAAACTTGGCACAGGCACTAAGTAGGCCTGAGCGGTGGTTTTGACCAGGTTTGGGCCACCAGCGGCCCCTCCTAACCCTAACCCTGAGAAAACCGCGCGAAGCGCCGGGTAATCCAGCTTGATTATATTTAGAAAATTATTACCTATTAATTTCCTTGTTTTAAGGCAAGAATTTTGCTTAAAAATTCGTTCCTTATTTTAAAGGATACTTTTCTAATGTCATATTTCAACTGGGCAAATAACCAACAAATTTTAAAACAACACATGTTAACTTCTTTTTTTCTTAATTCAAACACTTAATATTATACTGATTATAAAAAATAATAATGTAAGATGGTAGCTTGTTGCTATGGTAACCGATGAAAATAGCTGAAAAATACCAAAAAAAATGGGTTTACTATGTAAAAAAGGAAGGAAGAATTAGTAAAGAAGTGACAATGTAACTTAGCAAAACTGTTCTAAATGTGTAAATTTTTAAAAAAAGTATATATGATGAGTCTTAATAGATGAAACACAGTGTAAAGTGAAAAAAAATTGTTAAATGATTTTCTACTAATTTATCTATAATTTTTATTAATAATATTTTTATTTTATCAAAATTTATTTTTACTTTAAAAAATAATTTTTTAATATAGTTGTTTACGCGTTTTGTTGTTTCATTTATATAAACGCAATTTAACGTTCATTTAACCATGACCCATATTTTAGGTAAATATGTTGTTATTAGTTTCTTGTTTGCGCCTTGATTGTCCAAAAATTCACGCAACGTTAATTAATATTAGCATGACGTAACAACAAAGTTCGCATAATTAAGGTATAAGACCCCTCAAAAATCTTAAAAAAAAAGTGTTTTTTTTTAATGTAATTTTGGCACGAAATTTATCGCTGAACACAAATTTAAAAACCATTTTTAAAGATTTTATTTAGTTCTTGAGATATCCAATGTTTCCTTTGACTGGGTAAATTTGGTCTGCATAGCAACACGCATAGCAACGAGTTTTTAAAGAGAATTGCGAGCTTTTTCATTATATTTCTTTTTATCTAATAAACTTTCTAAACAATGGGAAAGTCATGTAGAGTAAAACAAAGTACTAAAAGTAAAAAATCAAGAAGATTTCATGGAAATAGATATACCAGAAATTTGCTAAATGATTCAAATTTGCCAGTAGCTTCCTTTATTAGTACTGAAAAAGACAATCTTTCTTCTAGCACTTTGTTGAATTTATCTGTGTCTTCAAAAAAAATTGAAAAAATTGAGACACCACAGCTAAATGAAAACAGTTCTGTTGGTTATCGTATTGTTGACATGGAAATTTTATCTAGTGTGATTTATCAATTATGTTGTAAAAAATGTCTACAATCTGGTTTAAATCTTTCAGAATGTTTTTCTAAGAAAAAGGGACTGAGCTCAATGTTATATATTTGGTGCTCTAACTGCGATGAAAAAATTGAATTCTATACTTCAAAGAAATGCTCTGGAAGAAAAACTTTTGATGCAAATAATAGAATAATTTATTCAATGCGTGCATGTAGTCAAGGTTTTTCAGGATTAGAAAAATTTACATCTTTAATGAACATCCCTAAACCAATGACTAAAAACAATTACAACAAAACAATTAAAACTGTCTCTGAATGTGCTAAAGTTGTTGCAAAAGAAACAATGATTGATGCTGCCAAAGATATCTCTCAGTCTTCTTTAAATATTGTTGATACTGCAGTATCAGTTGATGGCAGCTGGCAACGACGTGGATTCTCTTCATTAAATGGAGTTGTTACAGCAATATCAATGAAAACAGGTAAAATTCTTGATTGCGAACCAATGAGTCGATCATGCAAAGCATGTAGCCTAAAATTTAAACTAAAAGAAAGTAATCCTACTGCATTTGAAACATGGAAATCATCACATGTATGTAAATTAAATTATCGTGGCTCTGCTCCTGGTATGGAAGTGATTGGTGCACAAAGAATATTTAGTCGTTCGATCTCACAAAATAGACTAAGATATGTAGAGTATTATGGGGATGGTGATTGTAAAAGCTTTTCTTATGTTAAGGATACTTATCCTGGTATTACAGTGTGTAAGTTGGAGTGTGTTGGACACGTACAAAAACGTGTTGGTAGTAGATTGAGAAAGTTGAAAAAAACTATTAAAGGACTTGGAGGGGAAGGAAAATTAACAAATGCTACAATTAACCGTCTACAAAATTACTATGGAATTGCTGTTAGGCAAAATGTAAATGATTTAGAAGGTATGAAAAAGGCCATACTTGCAACATTGTTTCATGTATCTTCATCAGCTGAAAATAATTGGCATGATCATTGCCCTGATGGTATTAATAGCTAGTGTTGTTATAAACAGGACAAAGCTAATAAAACCTCTACCTACAAACCAGGCACAGGCCTTCCACTCTCAGTTGTCAGCCATTTAAAACCTATTTATATCGATCTATCTCAAGAAGAACTTTTAAAAAAATGCCTTCATGGTAAGACCCAAAACCAAAATGAAAGTTTTAATGGGATGATATGGCAGCGCATACCCAAAACAAAGTATGTTTCTTTAACACAGTTGGAGTTTGGAGTTTACGACGCTGTTTCAAATTTTAATATTGGAAGAAAAGCAAGTGTTCTTTTATTTGAAAAGTTGAATATGATTCCAGGAATATATACTCTTCAAGGTTGTTCAATCATGAACAAAAAGCGTCTAATTTTTGCAGAGTATCAAAATCGGACAGCATCAAAAAAGCAACGAAAAGTAATTCGTGGATGCAAAAAAAAAAAAGAAGATGCAGATAATGACCAAGAAAGTAGACTATATGATCCTGGTTCATGTTCTTATAAGTAACTGTTTTTAAACTGGCATTTTCATTGAAAATTTTTGGTACAATTATGAATGTTATATTTAAATGCGTTTTTCTCAATATGTAAATTTTTGACCTCCCGGCCATCCTATTTCATTAACGGTATGTTCAATTTGCATGAAACTTTCAGCAAATGTTTATTGCATCTAGTTTTACAATTGGAACTAAAAGTTTTGCAATATTTTAAAAATTTCTTTATTTATACTAGCTTGATCTTAAAAAATTTTGTTTTTTTTAATGCACCATTTTAAAAATTTCAGTGTAACTCAAATATTTATTTTTTTTAAATAGTTTTAGTTCAGTTTGTAGATCAACATGTTGTTAACCTTTTGCCAAAATTTCATACCCTAAATGCTTTCAGTTACTGAGATATTATGGCCGGGGTGGCACAAACATTTTTGAATGTTGACTATTTTAATTGGTAACCATGACAACTAATAAAATTATTTTTTATTTTTTTAAATGTTGTTACCTAGTTCTTTCTCAGAATATAGTTGGTTTTTTGTTAAAAGAGTTATTTTAATTTAAAAATTTTTGAGGGGTCTTATACCTTAAAACATATTTTAATTTCCTCATCGTGGGTCATAGTATCTTTCGCTTACCTAACGGAACAAGGCTACTTATTTAACGATAGATTTCACCTACCTAATGGAAACTTAACATCATATCTGCGCATGCTTGTCGCATGCGCAGAGCTATCTGTCTACTTTTTTTCACGGGCTACTTATTTAACGTGACACCTGTCTAGATACAGCAGGTGAAGTAGTACTTTGAGAATTGATGCAAAGTCACTTTTATGAAAAAAAGAGTAATAACTTTGCACCTTTTTCTGAAAGCGATATGTCTTTTTATATTGGACTTTTCTTTCAGTTGTTGTTCGTAGAAATCTCAAAACCATACTATAAAGTCAGTTTCAGAGTATGTGCATAGCAGCCGAGAGAAATTTCGGGCCCCGGGGAAGTTTTCTTAAGGGGCCCTCATTATGATCAATTATATACCCAGGACCAAAAGACATGTGCTCTGGTCATTGAAAATTAAAAATAAAAGTTAATTAACTCTTTTAAAAGTCAAAACTATTTAAATCTTTTGAAAATTACTTTAAAAAATTGTTTGTACCTACACGGGGCCCCGGAAATCTTCCCCGTCCACCCCCCCCCCTCTCGGCGGCCATGAGTATATGCAAGCAGCCATAATACCAACTGTTTCATTTATCTGCGCTTAGATAAACGTGAATAAAAATATCATTTAAATCGTATTATCATCAAAAATCTCCACATCAACTTTATTATTTTCTATTAACTTTTCTATTTACTTGAGTTAGGTCATTAATACAAACTTTGCACTTTCTAACTTATTCTGACATAAACAGTCAATGTATCACATACGATAAGCTCTTTACCACTTTTTTTTTGGAGAAAATTACTTTTCTTATACTGCTCATGTATAGTTACAATTTTTTGTTCCAAATGCTTCGTAAAGTCACTCGATGTTCCTCGCGTTTTAGTAATTTTTCATTACAAAGGCTGCAATTTTCACTATAATTTATCCACACTTAGTAAACGCAGTTATAGTACTTCTTAGGCTTGAAATTTGTTGTAGAAGTCAGCATTCTGCTTACGTTTCAGACAGGAGTTCTTTTTTCAGTATTTGGCTAAAATACATAGGATAGACATTGTGTTAAATATTTTTTTATGGTTAAATATTGTGATAACTTCTAAAAGAAAAAATGTTGCAGTTTAAAATAAAGCCTCTATTTTTGCTTTTAACTACGAGCCTTTTGTTTCGAATAGTAGTGGTTATTATAAACTTAAAACTTCTCAGATGGTCAAATTTTTAAAAAAATACACCATGAACAATATCGTAACAATATGAAATACAATCAAAGTTATTATTTAACTCTTATCAATGATATGCAATAAATATACATATTTTGACTAGCTTATAATATATAACTTATTACTTTTATTATTATTATTATTATTATTATTATTATTATTATTATTATTATTATTATTATTTTTATTATTATCATTATTATTATTATTATTATTATTATTATTATTATTATTATTATTATTATTATTATTATTATTATTATTATTATTATCAATGTTATTATTATTATTATTATTATTATTATTATTATTATTATTATTATTATTATTATTATTATTAATGTTATTATTATTATTATTATTTATATTATTATTATTATTATTATTATTATTATTATTATTATTATTATTATTATTAATGTTATTATTATTATTATTATCAATGTTATTATTATTATTATTATTTATATTATTATTATTATTATTATTATTAATGTTATTATTATTATTATTATCAATGTTATTATTATTATTATTATTTATATTATTATTATTATTATTATTATTATTATTATTATTATTATTATTATTATTATTATTATCATTATCATTATTATTGCTATTATTATTATTTTTATTGTTATTATTATTATTATATATATATATACATATATATATATATATATATATACATGTATATATATATACATATATATATATATATACATGTATATATACATATATATATACATATATATATACATGTATATATATATATATATACATATATATATATACACATGCATATATATATATATATATATATACACATGTATATATATATTTATATATAAACTTTTGACAGCTTTTATAAGCAACTAAAAATGTGACCGTATGGCCTAATGCTTATGGAATATTTTAATGGTTCCAAAACGGAATAATACTATCACATAGAATGTAGAGAAATTCAGATTTATCGAGTTGGCAAAGAAAATCATGGTTTAATTGGTTACAATTTTTATTCGTTAAATATTGGATGTAAAAAACCGAATTTCATGTTTAACACGCTTCTTTTATTTGTCGTGTTCCGGTATAATCGAGGATTTCCAGTTCACAAGTTCTAGACGTTCCCTGCAGCTTGCAATAGGCGTTGTGTGCTTGAAAGTACTCAAAAATGTTTAGAAATGCAATGAGAAGTTCATCTCGACTGGTTACCTGCAATGTGAGAAACTTTGCTTCTAGTGGACAGGTAAATTTGATAATATTTATATAAACTTTTTTTGACGCTCTCCACAGATCAGTCTGGTGTACAGTTGTCTGATGTAGTTACTTATTTACGAACTTCTCCACTGCATTTTTTTCCATATTAAATGACACAGTTTTAAAGGTTAAATTTAGTATTATGTGGTGTTAAAAAAAAAACCATTCGCTATTTTTGTTAAAAATAAAAATGCTGGCTAAACTAAACTCCAATGCAATACAAATAGTAAATGAAAATTTAAATTTAGCCTCTACTTTATTTCAATTAGCAAGCAAAGACTTACGTAAATAAATATAAAAAATAGGTTAATCATTTATAGATATCTTTCAAGAAAAAATTACAATGTCAAATGCAAAATATGCACAAAAATATGTTCATCTTCTTTACACAAGATGCTATGTGGGAGCTTGTAAGCTCAGGAAAAAATACCATAAACGTGAAAAAGTTTTAGAATCAAGAACCATCAAGACTGGAAGTTCCCAGAATAAATGTGCAGAATAAGCAATAGGTGCCATCAAGATTTTTATGGCATCTCTAAAAAGAAAAAGAAGTGTCAACTTAGATTTATTTTGTCTAAAAAATCATAAAAATTGTATACTGTGCTATAATATGGTAAATAACCCACAATCTTTTTTGTTATACTAGCTGTTAATACTAGTAAAAACAAAAAGTTTGTAATTTTACATTTACTTTTAATATTGTATATTATATTATGCATTAGCAACAAGTTGTTAAATGCCTCTTATGTGCCAATCCTAGTACCATATTCCACAATCCATGATTTAAAAAAAAAGTAGTGCCAGGATTGTATTATATTCATCATATTATATAAAGCTGATTAATAAAAAACTCCAAAATAAACAAAAGTGATCAATTTTTAATAATTTTTATTCTTGCAAACACAGCTATATTCTGGTAGTGATTACTGCAATCACACTTGTTGCTGTTACTGTAAAATTAACAGCTGTAATTTGGCAACAAAAAGCCTATTAGTGTATTTTTGAAGAAGAAAGATATTCAGTTTTAACTCAAAAGTTTCACTTTTGGTAGTTTTCAATTTTGTTTGTATTAAATAGCTCAACAAGAAAGTTGCAGTTCTTGGAGCAGCTGGTGGAATTGGTCAGCCACTTTCGCTTTTGCTTAAGCATTCACCAATGGTCACCCATCTTTCACTTTATGATCTTGCTCCCTACACTCCAGGTAGTATTTTACAAAAATTTAATTTGCTTTATGAAGATTGTTTCTTCTTAAATTATTATTTTAGCACCAAAAGCTAGACATCCTAGCCATAAAATTTTCCTACTTACAGTTTATGTGACCTTTTCCTCTACATCATTTCTATAAAGTACCAGAGTAATCCTTGTTTAATGTTTTTTTGTTTTTTGTAAGTTAGATGTTACATGTCCCATAATTACTTTAGACTTAGGGGGGAAAATGGCACACCTAAGGGGTAATTACAGGACATACTCAATTCTTGATTTAGAATATCCAATTGTTGTAGTATTAAACCTATTAGAATAAGAAAACTTATTAACAGCATAAAAACCCTTTGTGCACCCTGTATTTATGATGATAACCTGGTAGAAAAATAATCTAGCAACAATTAAAAACACTAGTTGGTGACTCCTCATGACAAAAAGACTTTTGTAAGGATAAAGATACAAAATCATTAAGATGCTGTAAGCCACAAAGCTACAATATTTAAAACTTACATGTTTTTATAGCATCAGTTGCTGCTATCGCACAAGTATTACAATACCTTAAGTTCAATAAATTTTTTTTTGATACTTAAGCAAATAGCCTGAAAATTGGTTTTTAAAGAGAAAAAATAAATGAAACAAAATTTTGAATGAAAAAAAGTTGCTTAATAGTTACAACAAAGCTAGCTAGTTATGATTATATTCAAATGGCTAAAAATATCAAACATTCAAAAATAGTATAGACACCAGTCAGGTAATACAAAAAATACAATTTAATTAGATATGAAGTAGTTCTAATACATATTTTGTTAAAAATATTAATGTCCTGTAATTACCATAAATTTAACTTTTCTACACAAGTCAATAATTAGATGCTTTTTTTTTTACAGGAAATGCAATTTAATTAGCCTGAACTGATTTCAGGAATACAGAAATAACAGTTATCTTTGATCACCAACTTGAAATCAAAGCCTGGTCATTAAATATTTCATACTATAAGTGAAGAAAATGCTGTTCTATTATAAGAAGTTTACTAATTTTGACATTTGTTAAGTGCAATGATATTGCTGAAACATGAAAAAAAATTTCTTTGCGTGTCTCATTATTACCCCAGAATTTTAACTTCTTACTATTACCCTGCTTGACCATTCAATATATAAAATGTGTTCATTCTATATCTTATTTTTCTAGTTTTTTTTTTAACTGATTATTTCAATATTATTTCAGGGGTTGCATGTGATTTAAGTCATGTTGAAACTTTGAGTGAAGTTACAGCATATCTTGGTCCTGAAAAACTTGATGAATGTTTGAAAGGAAGTAATCTTGTCTTGATACCTGCAGGCATGCCTAGGAAACCAGGTATTTTTAAATTTATGTACTTAATTATTGTGCTAGTAGTAGTAATTCCTGGCAAGATATTTATCTATAATGTTCTCTGTAATTTTGTTGCTGTCAATGTTAATTGTGACTGGAACAGTCAAATCTTTATGCATAATAATGCATATCAATGTCAAATCTTTATGCATAATAATGCATAAAGATTTGACAGCTTTTGCCATACAACAAACTAAAGGCCTCAGACCAGGGACTGTAAGTTTTCCAGCTAGGGTTTACTTCTCAAAAAAAAAAAGTAGAAATTTTAGGAGCTTAGCATAGTGATTCTACAACTGCTTTTTTTAAAAATCAATAACTTCATCTCAGTCATAGAATGACGCAGGCTCCTGAAAGTCAATATTTGACACTGCTTAAGGCTTAGTCCCAGCAGGTATCATCGGAATTTTTAGATTTTTTTTTTCTCTTATATTTGAATTAACAATAGGAAATATCATTTTATTTCCCTGTTTAATTACTTTTTGCCATTCAGTGGATGATAATGCTACCAGCTGCTCCTCTTCTGTGTTTTTGGTAGAGACATCAAATGGTTAATAGGTTTAGAAGTATTTTTAGAACTTGGCTGAGAGCCTCAGAAGATGAACATATAACCATTGCAGCCTTCTTGCTCAAAAGATTTCAATCAAACATGGCTGCAAAATTAATGCTCTAATCATTAAAGACCTGGTGTCCTCCTTTTCATAGTGAAAAAAGATAGCAGTAACTGTGCTGGGACCAGAATCTTAATCCAATTCAGATTTTTTTAACTGCTACTCTCTATTTAAAAATGTAGATTGATTCTCTTTGTAGATATTACTTAAATATTAAATATTCTAAATATTACTTAATTTACTTATATTTGACCTTAACTATTTTAATGTTTTTTATGGTATACAAACTTTAAAAGTAGATTCTGTATTCATGTATTTGTCTTAAATTTTACAGATAGGATTGAATATGCTAATATTTGAGAGGCTTTTTCTCAAATATGCAAGGATTCAAAAATATTTTTCGTCTAGATTTATGTTTACAATTTTCAGTACTTGATTTAACTGAATCATTTATTTTTAAATCCATAGCATAATTTAAATATAATGTTATATCAATAAGCCCACTTGTTTTTTCTCCACATATTCTAATTTTAGTTTAAGACATATTTTTTTTCAACACAAATATATTTAGCCTCAAGATAATACTTGAATTATTTAAAATGATTCATGTATTATCTTGAGGTTAGAAATATTTGTGCTGTAGAATAGTTAAGTATATTATTAAACTTAATTTTAAAAATTAATGAAATTGAAACTTTTAGTTTAAGTTTTAGAATGGCTTTCTATATCAGATGTATTTCCTACACAGCCATTAGAATTTTTTTTTAGTTCTACCTTATAATATGTGGTCCTATCTACCTTATAATAGGTGGTCCTTATTTTTTTAAGTTTGATTACTGAATGGGGCACCTTGTAATTATGTTTATATTACCATGAAATATTTAGTTTTTCTTGTTGGTTTATTACTTATTGTCAGGTTACCCATAACGCATTTATGTAGTATTGCACTGGAAGCCATTTTAATTGTTCAGATGTCTGTGAAAAACTAACAAAAATAGTATTTTTAAAAATAATTTTGAATATTGATATTAAAATTGATTTGCATTTACATGAAAATGTATGAGGGCTGAGGAAGACAACTGGCTGATTTATTGCTAATACTGAGGTGTCTCAATCTTTTCTGCTCATATATAACTTATTAAATTGATGATTAAATTGAAGTTAAGCACAAATGTGGCATAAAAATTAATCCTTCATACTAATTAATCAAATGATAGAAAATGTAGGCATAGCATTTGATATTAATTTTAATGAGGCCTACAAACCGTTGTTTAATAGTAACAATAGTTTTTTAATTTGGCTAGTGCTGAGATCTCAAATTCAGCTACAATAAGAGAAACCATTTTATTCCTCAAAATCAACCATAATAAGAAAAATCAACCAACCATAAGCTCTCATCTCAACTAAATTACCATCAAATTAGGAAGTTATGGCACTTTATATTACAAAGAGGTCACAAAGCAAGTTTTCTCATTTAAAGCTCCAGCTAGACTGCACCAAGCCATTTGGATTGCAAGCATAAATTAACTAATTAAAAAAAAAGGTCGATTCAACTTGATGAGAAGAGAAAAAAGAGAAGAGCATACCAAAAACATGCCAAAATAAGACAACCCTCTCTATGAACTAAGTAATAGGCTTATTGACTTTATTATTGCCTAAACATTGGCAGGAGTAACAGAACTGAATGTTTTGTTGTTTAACACTCAGCTTAAATATTTGTTGATAATTAATTGATCTTCACTTTATTAATATAAAATGATAGTTTAAATTTTGTGTTTAATGGTTTAATTGGGAGGTAAATCTAAAATCCTTGGTAGGGACCCTACCTAATTCTGATCAATTTTTTAAATATATTTCTACACTGAAGCCAACTACTTAAAAGATTGTCCAACTGAATAGCAAATAAAGTTTTTTTGGTTATTATTAAGGACCACTCTATTGTATACATGTGTTGTCTCTATAAAATTTGTTTACACATTTTTTAGGAATGACTCGTGATGATTTATTTAGTACTAATGCATCTATTGCAATGAAACTTGTTGATGCTTGTGCTAGGTACATTTATTATTGTTTATCATGTAGAGGAAGCAAAAATCATGTTTTTTCTAAAAAGTTAATTTGAAAGTATTTTCAAAATTTTCTTATTTAGGAATTGTCCTAATGCTGTTATTGGTATCATTACAAATCCTGTATGAATTTTTGTTAAAACATTTTTTTCCTTTCAATCAATAAAAACATAAATATCTCTAGTACATTTTCACATCATTCCTTGTAGGTCAATTCTACAGTCCCTATTGCAGCAGAAGTTTATAAGAAGCATGGAGTATACAATCCAAATAAGTATGTTTTGCAAATTAAATTTTTGATTTCAATTTTTGATTTTATTTTGCATGTTTGTTAATCTAAAGGCCTTAAAAAGTAAATGATGATTTACATAGAATTAAGAATGCATAAAAAATATTTAACAATTAGGTACTTTGAGATCACTTTTATGAAGAACTTTTATGAATTTCTTTAAAATTGCATTAATATTGAATGATTAATGTAAGTTAAAAAACATAAAACAGCTTGGTTGCCTGTGTAGTTTTTTAAAACAGACATGAACAATTAAAATAGTTCTTTTCATTTTCATAAAAATTTTCTTATACCAAAGTTACATAAGTCAACAGGAATGTATACAAGTGAAGGGATTCTGTAAGAAATACAAAATAAAATAGAATTCTTTGTGGTTTTTAAAGTTTCATGCCTAAAATTTATCATTGTCTAAATATACAAATCACTAAATTACACAGAATAAAAAATAGCCTATTATATAAACACAGTAGTGTGCAAAAGTTTACAAACAGCTAAACTTTTCATATTTTTTTATCATAACTTTTTGGCTTTCGACTAAAATTTAATGAAGTTTTTAACAATTGTTCTTATAATGTGATTATATAGTATAAAAATGGTAACTTGTAATGGAAGGAAGAAATTTAAATTTTATTGAAAACATAACCGTGCAAAAGTTTATAAACAATTCCATGCCCCATTAAGAAAATAAAAATTCCATTAAGAAATATATTTATATTAAAATTAACTTACTGTAGATAATATTTAACTTAAATTGAGTTTAAAAACAATGGGAAAATTAAAGTATTTGTAAAAATAAAAAAGAAAAGAAAAATTTAATAATACGTGCTGTAGAGAACATTCCTTATTAGCAAGTTTCTGAGCTTTTGATGTGGCTAAATCATAAGTAAGCATACTAGTTAAGAGATATAAAGACCAAAAGACACTTGAAAACAAGTATCGTTCAGGCAGGCCAAAGATAACTACAGAACATCAAGATAGATCTTTGGTAAGAAAATCAAGACAAGATCCCGCAAAAGTGCTGTGGAATAAAATAGCATTTTGAGCAATAAATATGTTGTTAAGTGCAGTGTAGATATTACAAAATGTCACCTGCTTCAGTCTAATTTGTTTGGTCATCGTCCTGCAAAGAAATCATTAATATTATTAAATAATGGCTCAGCCCAAATGAAATTTGTAAAAGACCATATGCATTGGACTTCAAAAGAATGGTCAAAAGTCTTATTCAGTGACGAATCAGAGTTTTGTATGTTTGGTAGCAATGGTTTCAAGTACATAAGGCGTCTGAAAAATGAAAGACTTGCTCCTAAGTATCAAATACCAACAGTTAAACCTGGTGGGAAAATAATGGTTTGGGATCTTTCAGTCGTGATTCTATTGGTCCACTTCATCGCATTGAAGGCATAATAGATCAGAATGTATATTTAGATATAATCAAGAATGTTATGCTACCACATGGAGAAGAAAAAATGCCTCGTGTTTGGATTTTCCAGCAAGACAACAATCTAAAGCACCGTACAAGTTCTATCAAAAAATTTTCAAATTTGAAAAACATTCCTACTTTAGATTGGCCTTTTCAAAACCCAGATTTAAATCCAACAGAATGTCTTTGGGAATATTTCGATTGTCAATTGAAAGGTGAAAAACCGACCAATAAAAATGATTTATTCCAGGTACTTTGGGATTGTTGGGCAAATATCCCCATAGATGCTCTGATCAACTTAGTTGACTATACCTTGTTCTTGTTAAACAATGCTAAAATCTAGAGGCTATCCAACAAAATACTAATGTGCTGTGATGAAAAGTTGTGGAGGAATTAGAAATAGTATCTCTTTTTTGAATTTTTTCATTTGTTTATAAACTTCTGCAAGGTTATGTTTTCAATAAAGTTTGACTTTCTACCTTCTGCTACAGGTTATCTTGTTTTTGAGTAATTTATAGTATGTAATGACATTATAGGATCGATTGTTGAAATTTCATTTATTTTCAGTAAAAAGTCCAAAAGTTATGCAAAAAAATTTAAAAAGTTTAGATGTTTATAAACTTTTGCACGCTACTGTATATAACAGCTGATGAGCTGTAAAAAATGAATAATCTATCATGGGAAATTCCAGTTTGTTGGACTATTAGATACAGAAAATAAGTACTATATAAAGATAGATACTTGTGTAAAATATCTCAACAACTTATTCATTTATAGAATATCTTTAAAAAGTTACTGTTATTTATAATGTCAATAAAAATTTAAATCACTTTTTAAAATATTTTAATTAAAATAATACTTATTGCCTGTTTCATTTTATAAAATAACTTTAAAGAATGTTGTTTTTTTGTGTTATATTAAATTTTAGTTACTTTTAAATTACATATTAATTAAATTTATTTTTTAACAAAATAAAGACAAAGTTTTGCTGTTAAACTTTTTCCACTTCATCATTCCCGAAATTTTATAAATAAATATTATAGTTTACTTGTTAACTAAAAAAGCAGGGCAGTTTTGCTGCATCCTAGAAATATCATTTCTCTCTCAAAAAAAAAACAAGTACAATTACTAATATTTAAACAAACTTGTGACCAGACTTTTCAGGAGTTTGTTAAATTAATATCTTTTTTCAGGTTGTTTGGGATTTCTACATTAGATGTTGTGCGTGCTAACACATTTGTTGCTGCTAAAAAGAATCTTGATGTTGCTAAGACAAGTGTTCCAGTAATAGGTGGCCACTCTGGTGTAACCATTTTACCACTTCTTTCTCAAGTAACTCCTAAAGTATCATTTACTGATGAGGAGGTTGTTGCATTAACAAATAGAATTCAAAATGCTGGTACTGAGGTAGTTGAGGCAAAGGCTGGTGCTGTAAGTTTTTGCTATAAAAAAAATTATACAATCAAATTTGTTAATACATTTATATATCAGTTATTAAAGCTTTTAACTTAAACTTTCAAACTTGTTTTGACAAATTAACAAATTTAATCTTACATCTCCTTATTTATTTCTTATAAAATATAGAAACACTAAATAAAAAGTTCAAACAATAAATTCTATTGTTTATGGGTGGTACAAATACTTCAAAGTTAAAAATTTATGAAAGTTGCATAGATTCTCAATTTAATCTTAACAATTTGGTATTTTTAACACATTTTCATTCTCAACACCATTGCAGTCTCAGTTTATTTTGGACAGAGTTTATGATGTCAGTTCGAAAATTTCCAAATTTTTTGTTTATGTGATACTTTTGTTTCAAACTATCAGAGTGCATATAATGATGATCCTTGATAACTTGCAGGAGTTGTATATGAAATTGATTGCAAATTGTATTCCTAAGTTAATACAACTCCACATTCAGTGTGATCAATTACTACTTTTAGTAACTTGATAGTTTCCTTAGCTTGCTTGAAATCATCTTTGTCCTCCCATAAATCCAGATCAAAAAATTCAATTATTTGGAGTAGAATCATCAACTTAGCTGTGAAAAAATATTTCAAGTTCTTGTCCTTTATGGAATCGAAACCAACTGTAATTGTAGGAATGGTCCTTATCTTGCTTCTCTTCATTCTATATTGGGCTCATCATCAATCTCTTGGTTGACAAGCTAACCCAATTAGAGGATATCACCAGGTATCTGACCAGTGTTTAAGCTGGTCATGTCAAAACACACAACTCAGATACTGTTGGCTATGCCCCAAACTTCAATGACTAAAAAAAGCAGCAGCAGCAGTTTCAGCCTCATTTATTCTAGATGGAACCTTAGCTACTGAGAATAGCTGAGAAACCTCTTTTCTGAAACCAACACTGGCAGATGATTAACCTTCTTTTCTAAGTAATTGATCAATAAAAATAAAAGTTGTAGTTCTTCTATTTAAAAGCAAATGGGTGTCAGCTTTGGGAGTCTGTTGCACTGCCTCTAATCTGTGAGTAAGCAAACCTACAAATGTTAGTTAATGTTATTAGAAAAGAAAAAACACAGCTGATGAAAAAATATAATATTAATGACAATCATGTAATATTGTAAGTTTAGTTTATTTTTATTTGCATGACTTATTCCAGCCATTATTGATTGTTATAATTGAAAAACTAAAAAATGATTAAAATCCCCTAACCAGTTACAACATGGTTACAACATGGTTCATAAAATAAATTTTGGATCGAAAAAATACAATTAGGAACCCATCTGAGTCACACAACCAGAGTGCTAAAAACTTCACCATCATTGAGCTGCCTCTAAGTATTTGTTCATATGTTGTAATTAATCTCAGTTAATTTTTTAGATAAACATGAATACTTCTATTGATATTGAACTGAAGTTAGATGCCAATAGAACAAGTTAGATGCCAATTGAACTAAAGTTAGATGTCATAAAAATACATACTGCAATCAGTCTGAAATTTAGGAAATATTAAATGAAGATAAATACCTGCTGACCTTAAGAAACTTATGTAACATCAATGAATACTGATATCAATGTTAATGATTGGTTATTAGTGAATTATTTTGATGAATTCTTTCCTGATAAGGTTATTGATCTTAAAGGTGACATGGTTTGTGTTAGCTGTTTACAAAATGCTGGCAATTATTTTATGTATCCAATAGCAACAGATATGCATTGGTATCCAGTTAGTGACATTATTGCCACATTACATTACAAACTACAATTAATAGGTTACATCCCTTACATGGGCCAGGAGGCAGGTTGGAGGGACACTGGCTTCCAATAACGGTAATCAACCCTGTTAAGTGAAAAATAGAGTTATTAAAAATTGCTGTCGTTTTTGTTGTAATCATCACAAGTTTATGTTTACCTTTATATATAGTTAGATCTGATGGTCTTATTTGAAAAATTTATAAGTTATCCCAAAATGGCTGAATTTTGGACTTTTTAGTCGAGTGGGCTAAATAATTTTAGATATTTGATTTCCAAAATGTAACAAGCTGCCTATATTTTGCCCATTTTTTCTAATATGATACAAGTTAATAAAAATCACTATTTTTAAGACAGAAAAATCCAGAAATTAGCTCTAGAAAAAATCACCTGTTGAAAGTTAGAAGAAAGTTATAAAGCTTTAAAGTTGTCTATTTTTATTGGTTGACAAGTAAAACTCATTAAGTACAGTTTAATGGGAAATTGACTTTTATACACTATAATGCCAAATATTAACAACATATTGCAAGAAAAAGTCACTAAGTGCGTAAATCAATCCGAAATAGTTGATTTTATCTAGAGATATCACATTGATATCTCGATAAATAGAATTTTAATGAAGTAAACTAACTAAAACTTGATTATCTCAAATTAGCTGCAGTGTCACTTAATGAGTTTTATTTGTCAATTGATGATTTATATCATTCGAGAAACTGAGGGGGGGCCACTCAATAGTGTTTATTAGGCTATAATTTCTAAATACACTTGGAACTATGAAATTGCAAATTTAACCTATATACATTATGTTGATAATGATATGTAAAAATCAGGAAAACCAGAGATGGTTTCCCACAGGCCATTGGTTGAAATATAATGATCTGACCCTATAACCATTTTGTCAGTTTTATCAAAAGTAGTGATTTGTAAATTTTTAAGAATAAAGTTTTTTACTAAAATCTTTATTTTTATAAATTTACAGATAAGAATTAGAGTTTATTAGTTTGGTTTATTTTGAAATTTAAAAAAGGCTTCGCAACAACTGATATTTTTGCGAGGCAATAATTGATATTTTTGCCAAGTTGTTTTTTAATTTGAAAAAGTGTAATATTAAATAATATTTTTGTTTAGACTTAAATGAAGGAAAACAAGGAAAAAAAATTCAATATTTATGATTTCAGGGCTCAGCAACTTTATCCATGGCTTATGCAGGTGCTCGGTTTGCTTTCTCTATTCTTGAAGCAATGAACGGTGCAAAAGGTGTTGTAGAGTGTGCTTTTGTTGCTTCCAGTGTGGCTGATGCACCTTACTTTGCTACTCCGATTTTGCTTGGTGTAAGTCCTTCAGTTTGATGATTTCTTGAAATTGTATTTTGTTTTTAAAAATTTATGTTATGAAATGTTATGTATTGTAATTTATGTAATTTTTATAGCCTGAGGGAGCTGAAAAAAATTTAGGCATTGGTGAAATTTCAGAGTTTGAGAAAAAAAAATTAACTGAGGTAAGTTATTTTAAATGAATGTCAAGTTTTATTTGCTAAATTTATTGCAATAGTAGTGTTAACATTTTCTGTTTATTTGTTTTTGTTTTTAGCTTCTTCCAGAACTAAACAAAGATATTGCTAAAGGCATCCAGTTTGCAAAGACCAACTTTTAAAATCTTGTTTTTAATAATTGCAACATGGCAAAAGTAGCATTTCAATATCATTAGCATTTCTCTTTGGAAGAGATGTTTATGTAAAATAAGATATTACTTATTGTTAAAAGACTTGAAATTATTTTTTCATTTGTAATATCATAAGCTTAAAAAATTACAATTCACAACAAATCTTATATGGCTGCTTTTTCCCTTCTGGTGTTTTATTCTTAAAAAAAACTCAAAAATGAATCATTTTCATATTTTCATGCTTTTTTATTGTGCATTTTTATGTGATAAATCCTTTTAAAAATTAAATAAATGAATCTTAGGTATTTATAAATGTAATATTTATCTTATGAGTTGGAGCTCTGAAATTTAAGTTATTTGCAAATTCATTAAACTATTTTTTTTAAACATTTTGAAATGGTGTTGGGCAAATTAACTTAAGTGATGCTCTGTTATGTAATCTAAGACTTAATATCAATCTTATCAACTTGAAACATTTTTTACTAATCAGATTTTGAGTAAATTTCGTAGATATTTAGTTATGTTTTGACAAATGAAACGATGTGCTGATAGCGATGAGGAAGATGAAATCTTTAATTATGGCAACAAGAGATTACTTACTTTTTCTCATGACCAAGTTGTGTTGAATTTTTCCTCATCAGAAGATGAAGGTGAAGTTGAAACTGAGTCTGAACCTGAGCCTGATAATATTTCAGATTCTGAAGAAAATAATATAAGAATTCCTGCTAGGTAAGTTTTTTTTTAATTGATTTTTCTAAATACAAATTCAAAGATGGTAAGATCATAAAATCTTTAACCATAAAATGACTATAAAATCTTTTAGTTAAATATTTTTACTAATTGGTCAATTTACAAAGTTTCATGATTAAATACAAAAAACAAACAACTAAAATATATAAACTATGATCAAGACATTTTATTAGATTGTTGATAACAGCAATCAATCTTTTCGAGTTGTGAAAAACACATCAAGTTTTTTGTTATCACATTTTAGACTGAATGATTCTTTGCTTTCACCTTCGCCGCCGCCTCCACCGCCGAACTCTACCAAATTTCCTCTACAGAAAAGGTAGGCTTTATGGAGAGATTTTAGGTGGATTTTTTTATTATTTGTCGATCAAAAAATGATCATTTTAAGTATGAAGTTCTTTTTTTTTCAGCTCGGAAGTTTTGCAACGATTGAAAAACGGGTGTGTAACCTTGTCTCACTCACCAGACTCACAAGACTTAGTCTTAACAAAAAAGTCAGAAAGTGATGTTTGTAAAGTTAAAGTAAGAGTTCATGGTCAAGTGAAAAAGTTTACTATTAAAAAGGTTATTTTGTTAAGTCTCTTCAAAAAATTTATTTTTGTTTTTTAATTGCGAAAACTACTTTTGTATTATTACTTTTTGTTTCTATTTTTTCACCAGAATGAACCGTTTTTGAGTTTATATCAACGAATAGCTGAAGAGGAAAACGTTTCTATCGCGCGCGTTGTATTAAATAAGAAGCTCGTCACCATTGATACAAACGATACAGTGCAAAAGCTGAACATAACTATATGTGATATTATCGGTCAGTGTCAAATTTCACTTAGTTGTAGTATTGATTTATAGAGGTATATGTTTTATAAAAGTACTTGTGTATAAAGTTCTATTTAGAATGTTTGATCTTTGACGACGATGAAGAAGGAAATAAAATAACTGTCAGAGTTCAATCGGAGTTAAAGAGCAGCAGGGTTGACTTTAAAATCTCTCCAGTAAGTAGAACTCACAGTTAAAAAATTTCCTTCTCTTTGCAAACTTTTTGAATTATTTAACTTTCTTTTTTTTTCTTTCTTTTTAACGGTTTGTAGGTCGAAAAGCTCTTAGTAATACTTAATCGCTACTGTGAAATGAACAACGCGTGTTTCGAAAAAGCTCGTTTTAGTTTTGACGGGGAAGAAATAGACGCAACACAAACAGCAGCGGCTCTTGATATTGAAGATGGTGACGTTATTGATGTAATGTTAAATAAAAACTATGAACTATTCGCTTCTTAGTAAAATATGGATCTTTTCTAACGCGTTTAAATTATTATATTACTATCCTCTTTTCATTATATTTAAAAAAAATTTAATATGGAGATGTAAATATTTTTTGAAGTATGTAATATAAAATCATTTGTGAAGAAGTCAGATGTTTTTACTAAGGGTCTGCGTATCGTTATCGGTATATCGGTATGAACCGATATTTTGAACCGATAACGATAAGAAATGATAACGATATCAAAGGATATGAGTTTGTCTATGAAACGATTGATTAAATATGAAACGATATGAAACAATACATTGTTCTATTTCATAATTTATTTAACTTAAGGAAATATAAATTCATAATAAATTTCTGAATTTTTGCTTCTGTTTAAAGTTCCAAACTAATAACTGTCAGATCAACCACATTTGGAGTACTGGCACGAGAGGCAGCAGGAGACATCGAGGCAGGTCCTTCATCGGCTTGTTCTTCAGCAGAAGTGAGCAACGATTTCTTGATCTTAACTTTGACATAGTTTTGCTGGATATACAGGAGTTTCTCTACTTGTTCTGGTTGCAACTTGGTTCCTTTGAGTCTTTGAGAACTTTGAGTCACCTCTTCTTCAAAGAAGTTCCAGATTTCCGTTCTTGGACGCGGCATGATGCTGGCAACTGACTTATAAGTTCAAACTTCTAAACTAAATAAGAAAAAGAATCTTTTACTTCACAAAAAAAAACAATTTTATGTGGACAATAATGCTGTCCAACTAGTCACTTTGACTCCCTCTCGAAAACTAGCCTTTTCCCAAAAAATGAGAAAGCTTTTAACAATAAAATTTCTATCGGACATTTTAAATAACTGTTATTTCAAATTTTACAACAATATCAAGTTTTTAAAATAATATTTCAAAAATTTATCTTTTCTTTTACTACTTTGAACAACCTGTAGCGATGATAATTTTTGTTATCTAAGTTTAACCATATTTCACTTAAAAAGTTTAATAACAAAGTAAAAATAGACATTTCATACATACTGCTATATTGTAACAAATAAAATAAAACAAAATTTATCATATCTTACCTTCAAAATTGATTAAATTTCAATGTTTTTTGTGACTTCCCTGAGACACTAAAGAGTCACTGTTTTCTTTTTGAATTTGATATTATTTTTCCCATCTGACTGCGAATCATACAGTTTACAAACTACAATCCGTTTTTATAGTCTTTCAACCGCGCCATTTCGACACATTAAATACATTAAGACATTACATGCGTTAGCACCGACACACTTTATTACCTTAAATACATTAACACGTTAATTGCATCTTGAAGACGATATTCCCGACATTTTTGACTTTAGTTGATCAACAAAGTTTTTTACCTGACATCCTACTTAATTGGTCTGGAAGGATCAATGATATCTATTAACTAGATGTCTATTAGTATTAGTATATTTATTTGCCGTATAATATTATTTACATTAAGATTTATAATATTATAAGGCCAGGACTTCAAGAAGATCGCAATGATCTTATCACGAAGCCCTTGACAAAAATCTATTTTCTTCTTCAATAAAAACATCAATATACTATATAAAATAAATATATACCGAGAATATATAATCACTAATATCATAAATATATCATAAATTTAACACTCTACATATTTCAGAAGTGAAACTCAAAATAAAAACATGACAAATCAAGGTGTAGTATATAGCAACTGAAAGTATTTTTTTAAAACAAATAAAAAAAAATCAAGAATATTTTTCGTTGAAAAAATTATTTTTTTAATAGATTGCTTGAAAAAGGAATAGGTCAGTTCAGATGAAAAAACAAAATTAGGCCTTACTATTTCGTTCCATAGAAAAGGTCCACGATAAGATATACAAAATTGAGCTTGTTTATTTTTGCAAAAAGGTTTTTCTAAAATGCTATTATTACGTAGGTTATATTTATTTTGTGGTTTAATTTTGTAAAGGTTTATAAAAACATCGGGGGATATAAGTTCTTTACATTTGTACATAAAACACAAAACATTAAATACATTCAGTTGATAAACATTTAAGGTGGCCATTTCTTTAAAAAGCGGTTCAGAGTTCGAAAAACGATTTTTAAAATTTATTATGCGAGCTGCGTGTTTCTGATGCCGATAAAGAGATTTAAGTTTAGTTTTGTGTACTTCCCCATATAATATTTGCATAATTGATATGACAATGAATAAAAGAGTAATATAATTGTGTTAATTGCTTTTTGTTTAAAATACCTCTAGATTTGTATAGAATTCCATGTTTTTTGCAACTTTATTAGAAATATTATTGATGTGTGATTTCCAAGACAGATTTTCTTCAATAAGAACTCCTAAAAATTTTGTCACTTTTTCTCTTTTTAGGATGACATTGTCTGTAAAAAGGTCGGGCATAATTACAGGCAGTATTTGTTTTTTAAAGTTTGGATGGAAAAGTATCCATTTTGTTTTTTTCAATATTTAAAGATAGTCTATTTTTTTTGAACCAAAATGAAATTTTTTTAAGTTCTCTGTTCATATTATTAAAAAGTATGTTTATATTTTCATGTGACTGAAACAAGTTTGTGTCGTCTGCAAAAATTATAGTTTTCAAATTGGATGCTTTGTTAAGATCATTTATATATATAATGAAAAGAAGTGGTCCAAGTATGGATCCTTGTGGGACACCATATGTTATGTTCATTAATGTTTGAGTTTGGGAATCTTTGCTAAAAACAAATTGCTTTCGGTTGGAGAGATAACTTTTGAACCAACTTAGAGTTTTACCAACTATGCCATAACATTCAAGTTTTTTAAGCAAAATATTATGATCGACCGTGTCAAAAGCTTTTGACAAGTCAATGAAAACACCAAGTGTAAATTTTTGATTTTTAAAAGATTCGTTAATGCAACGTGTTAATTGAAGAATAGCATGTTCGGTTGAGTTGTTTTTTTTAAAACCGAACTGATTTTCATAAAGGAGTTTATTGGTAATTAGGTATGTGTACACTCTGTTATACATTATTCTTTCTAATATTTTTGAAAAAACTGGAAGAACAGAAATAGGCCTGTAATTTGTTACATCGGTCGAGTCTCCTGACTTAAAAATAGGAATTACTTTTGCTATTTTCAGAGAGTCTGGGAAAGTACCTTGTTTAATGGATGATTTAAAGATTTTGTAAAGAATATCTTTCATGACGTCATAAGAGTCTATCACAATATTTCCATGTATACCGTCAGGTCCTACTGATTTATTTCTTTTTAATGATCTAAAAGCTATATCGAATTCCTCAAGCGTTAGGTTTGAAAAATGTAAGGAGTTTGACGTTTGAATTTCGTCTGTTAATTTATAATTTGTTAAAGGGATTTCGTTTGATAAATTCGCTCCTACAGTGGAAAAAAATTTGTTAAATTCAGTCGCAATTTCATTAATATCATTAGTTATTTTATTTCCAACTTTAATTGCATGTGGAAGTGAGGTTGAACTTACTTTTTGTTTTCCTGTAATTTCCTTCATTAATTCCCAGATGCGTTTTAAGTTATGTTTGTACTGAGAAATTAAATTAGAATAATAATTTTTTTTAGCATATTTTCGGAGTTTTTCAAACAGGTTTTTGTAGTTTTTGTAATTTTGTTTATGTTTTTCGGATTTAGTTTTTAAATATTTATTATACAACTTTTGCTTTAGTTTCGAAGACTTTTTTAGTCCCTTAGTTATCCAAGGAGACATTATGTCTTTGGCTTTGATATTTATTTCACATATTGGAAAATTAGCGTCATAGATTTTAATGAAAGTTTTATAAAACGTGTTATAAATCATGTTTATGTTATCATTAAAGTTTATGTGATTCCAGTCTTGCTGTAGAATTTGATCTTTGAATAATTTTAAGTTACAGTTGTTAACAATTCGCTTTTTTATTGTCATTTTCCCCGCGCTTTTTATTTGATAATCTGATTTAATAGAAAAAAATATGGGAAAATGATCAGAAACATCAGTTTTTATAATTCCTTTTTTTAAAGATTTATTAAAATAGTCTGTGGTTAATGTATTATCAATTAAAGTCGAGGAATGGTTTGTAATTCTAGTCGGTCTATCTATTATTGGTATGGTACCCATTTCAAATAAATTGTTATAAAATGTTTTTATAGTTTGGTTTTCGCTATACTCAAAACAATCCAAGTTGAAGTCACCCAAAATATAACTTTTTTTTTTCTCTTGACTAGCTTTTTCTATTAGATTGTATTTCAAAAATTTACCAAGATTTTCTGTTCTTCCAGTCGGAGGCCTATAGCAACAGCTGATTAAAATGTTTTTAGAGTTTTTGTTTATTAGTTCAATTGTTAAGATCTCTTGATCCGTATCAGAAACACTCGCTTCTGACTTTATAGAAAATATTTTCTTTCAAATAAAAGAGTACTCCTCCTCCGCGCCTATTATTTTTTCGTTCTAAAAAAATTTCTTTAAAACCTGGGAGAAGGAGATCAGAATTTGTTTCAAAATCTAATTTAGAACACCAAGTTTCGGTTAAACAAATCACGTTAAAACAATTGTTGGTTTCGTAAATTAAATTTAGAAAATTTTCAAAGTTCTTTTTTAAACTTCTAATATTTACATGAACGACATTAAAATAATCACTTTTATTATCCACTCCTATAAAGTTATTAACTTCATTTGGTTGAAAGTAAGAGCACACAAATTCAGGCATATTAATTTCGTTAAAGTAACTTATGTCTGGATCGGATTCTTCATCCGATCTAAAATCATTAATTTGAAAAAATTTAAAGACATTTTCAAAATTATTATTATTTTTCGAATTCATTTTTGTTATTATTTACTTTTTTATTCTGTTATAGATAATCATGAATATACTTTGTTTTAAGATAACTTAGTGTTTATTTTATTGTACACAACTTTAGCGAATTTACCTGATGCTCGTAGATCTTTTGCCTGTTGGAAAAGTTGTTTACGAATACTAGTTGTCCGCTCGCTGAAATCTTCGTTTATATACAAGTTTTCCTTCCACAGCTTCTTTTTCTTGTATTTTTCGAGAATGTTTTCACGATCTTTAAAATTTAGAAACTTGACAATTATAGCTCGCTTTCTACGCTTACCTTCTTTGTGTTCTTTTCTTCCAGCACGATGCGCTCTTTCAATTTGTATACCTTCTTTAATATCCAGTTTTTCTTTCAGTAGATTCTTAATCAATTCTTCGCTTTTCTCCCATGTTTCGTCTTCGGTTTCCTCAATACCTTCAAATCGCAAGTTGTTTCTTCTACTTCTGTCTTCTAACTCAGCAATTTTATTCTTTAGTGCTTCATTTTCTTCGTTTAGATGTTTTTGATCTAGTTGACTTAGTGCACTTTTTTTAGTATTGATTAACGTTTCCTTTATTGTTTCGTATTGTTCACTAACAAATTCGATAGTTTTTTTTGTCTCATTAAGTTCACGTTTTAATTCTTTGTTTTCATCTTTTATAATAATAAGTTCGCTTTCTAACTTTTGTATACGATCGTTAAAGATTTTAAATATCGTATTTTCATGAATTTCTAATAAATCCTTTACTTGACTTAAGGAGAATTTGTTTGCCATTATTTAAAAGTAGGTTTGTTATAAAGATTACAAAGATATAAATGGATATAGATGAGATCGTTCGCAAAACTAAACAAAACTAGAGCATACCTCTTACAGCCGCCATTTTGACAACAGTCTAACTTGCGCTTCCACAGTGAAGCAAATTTTTTGCCAACCAGGGGCCAATTCTATAAACAATTCGAAGTTTTTTTCGAGAAAAAAAATCTTTCGTAAAAACGCAATTTTTCACGTACGAAAAAAAGTTCGTAATCTCGAAGAATTTATCGCTGTTTGTATTTTTTTCGCCCATTGCTATAAAGCATAAAACGTAAACAGGGGCGTCGCCTTGGAGGGGGTAGGGGGGGGAGTCTCCCCCTCCCAGAATCTAAAAAAGAGAAAAGTTGGGAATTTCCTTGCCGAGAGTTGGGACAGTTGGGAAATAGGTGATAAAATCAAAAAATACTTTCTAGTTAAATAAAATTAAAATGTTTGCAAAAATCCATCATCCATCTAATTCTTTTTTGACTTGGACAAATAAACTTTACGTTTATTAAACGACTTATGGCTGTTTTCCACAAGACGAAATAAATTGTGGAGTCATAAAGAAGAGCCCTTTTGATTTCCGCGTTGTTTTTTTTTTCGCGCTACTTTTTTTTTGTTATCAACAATAAAAATGGCAGCTGAAAGTTTATGCTGTATGTTTGACTAAAAGCAGTTATTCTTTTTTTTTTCATACTTTCTACTTTGAAACGTGAATATTTATTTCCATGAATTGATTTCAACATTTGTCTTATTTAATGTTTATAAAAGTTATCACACTTATTAAGAGTGATAACTTTTATAAACATTAAATCAGTTAAAAATTACGGTAAATTATAGTATCTGCATTTGTTTTCCAGCACTAACTATGAAAAGCAAAAGATATAAATTACAATGTTGCGTATGCAAAGCAGTATTTAACAACGACTATAAAACCAGTCATGAAAGATCCGTTCATGGTGGTAGAAAGGTTCATATACAAACAGTGGGAGCCCCAGAGAATCCTTTTCTAGCCTCCTTAGCTTCAAAAAAACGAAAAATGGTACCTCAGAATGCTGGTGATGATGTCGAAGTGGATGATGAAATACAAAGTAGTGAACATACAAAGTTAGACTTGATAATAATTGAAACATCGACTTCAACATGTAGTATATCCATAGAAGAAGAATTAACATCTTCTGATAAAAAATTTGAAGAGGATGCAAGTTCAAAAATTCAAGATAATGATGCAAGAGGGGAAAACTTGGGTTATGTTGTAGTCCAGGAACAAGCAGAGAAACTTACAGAACTAAATTCTAAATCAGATCATTTAAACCAGTTTCCTGACCGAGATGAAAAGGATGACATGAATATTATTAACTTGGATACTTCTGAAGTAAGCAGTGAAACAACAAGTTGGACTTTGCTCATGGGGAATTTGGGTGTTTTAATAGATAATCTTAAAGATTGTAATGACATTTATAAAAAATACTGTAAAGAAGAATTAGTAAATGAAAAATTCGCTGCGATTGAAATTGTAAATGCAACAAGTTCTGTGGTGGAAATGTCAAAAAATGTTTTGAAAATGGGAAATGCTTTTTTAAGAAAACTCGATATCAAAGCTCAAAGTATTATAATTGACAAATCAGATTCATCAGCATTGATAAGCCATGACCCAGGATTACGTCCACATACAATTACAGATAATCAAAAATCGTATTTAATCCAGTTAGGACCACACCAACCAAAACTTGCTAGTTTCCCAAGTGACGGTAAAAATAGATTTAATCCCCAGTGGTACAAAGAGTTTGAACATTTAGAATACAGTACCCAGAAGGATGCCACATTTTGTTTTGTCTGCCGGCTTTTCCCTAAGGTATTTGGAAAGAAGGGAAAAACTGAAGATGCTTGGATAAATGTTGGGGTAAGATCTTGGTCCAAGATGAAAAGCTATGGGAAAGAAAAACTTGGAAAGCTTCAGGCACACTTTACCTCTCAAGCACATAAAGTTGCATTAAGTGAATATTGTCACTTTCTTATGAAAAAAGGTCATATAGATCACCTTATTGATAAATCCAATAGACTTGCTCTTATAGAAGAGCAAAAAATAGAGGTACAGAATAGAAAAACTGTTGAAATTCTTATTGATACATGCAAGACTTTAGGAAGCCAAGGGCTAGCGTTTAGGGAATCGGACAGTGCTAATCAAGGTAACTTTGTTGCAGTAGTGAATCTTATCTCTTGCCACAATCCCACACTAATAGCCTGGATTGAAGATAGAGCCCTTCGTCCATATAGAGTTACATACACAAGTCCATCGTCTCAAAATGAAATGATTAGTTTAATTGCAACTGAATTAAAGGGAAAGATCATAGAAGAAATTAATAGCTCCAATTTTTTTTCCGTGATGGCCGACACTACTCCCGATATGTCACATAAGGACATAATGAGTATAGTTGTGAGAACAGCCAGTGAAAACGGTGAGATTCGGGAAAGGCTTTTAAAATCCGTTGAATGCACTGATAAGACTGGAAAAGGGATGGCTGAGCTAATTTTATCTTCTTTACATAAAGAAGGCATTGACACATCAAAGATGGCTTTTCAGTCGTATGATTACGCGAGTTCAATGTCTGGACAATTTAAAGGAGTACAAAAGTATATAACAGAAGAAGTTGGCCATAATGTACCCTACATACCTTGTCAAGACCACAGAACAAACACTGCTCTTGAACATGCATGCAATGTTAATACTTTAATACGAGAATTGTTTAATGTCCTCGAACAGTTGCATGTTTTCTTCACATCAAGCACAAAAAGATTTAGTCATTTAAAAGAAAAACTGGAAGACATTGACAGTGCACTACAGCTTGTAAACCTGTCTAGAACAAGATGGACCGCACGAGCAAAATCTGTTAAGGCTTTAAATCAGTGTTTAGAGAAGGTTGTTGATCTTCTTCAGAGCATCTCAAATAATAAGATTTTTGATACTAACACAAGAACTAAGGCAATGGGACTTCTGAAAAAAGTAACAACTTTTGATTTCATTATTACTCTTTTCTTCATGAAGAATATCATTGAGAAGATAAAAATATTAACAGAAATCTTAGAAAGTCCAAACTTCAATGTTATCGACAGTATAAATGTAATTGAAAGTACTGCCAAGAACATACAAAATATCAGTAACGATACAGATGCTATGAATAATTTGATTGAAAGTGCAGTAATATTTTCTAGGAAATTACACATTGATGCAGAAAATGATTACGAACGACACCATAGATTAATAGCAATGGAGATGAAAGCTTTTTACCGGAAAGAATTCAAAGAGGTCATAGACTCTCTAGCCATGGGTTTAACAGAAAACTCGGCAGCATTAAAGGAAATATTTGCCCCTATCACCAAAATTTTTAGTTTTCCTTTAAATAAGGATAATTTGAGTATTGAAAACTTAACAAAAGCAAACAAACTTTTTCCTCCTGGATACAAGGATCATATTCCAGACGTTCATGTGCTGAAAAGCCAGATGGAAATTTTGATAGATATCTGTTTAGAAGAAGGTCATGAAGATTTTAAGTCATCAAGAACACCAGCTAAGACGCTGCAAGACATTTTGTACCATGTTGTGAAGTTAAAGGATATACTGAAACAAGCCCATAAATTATGCATTTTTGTAATCACAGCTGCTTATGGTGTAGCATCAAATGAGCGTTCATTCAGTCAACTCAAGATTGTAAAATCACATCTGAGAACAACAATGAGTGACGAGAGATTGGATAGCCTCATGCTACTAAAGTGCGAAAAAGAACTTTGTAAAGGAGTTAACCCCGAACATCTTGTTAAACGATGGGTTCAATTGAAGAAACGTCATATTAAAGTCAAACAGTAGACAAAAAATGATAGTGATGATAAAATATTGTGCGTATAAGTTTTGAAATAAAATAATATTTTCCATATTCCTTTGTACTAATTCATTTCCGTAAAATTTTAAACTGCTATATATGCTGCCAAAATGGTTTGTAAAGTTTATTGGATTTGTAAATTGTAACATTTTTTTGGACTGATACAGTTTCACTATGAATGGGTAAAACCTTTAGACGTTTTTTGAATTGAATATTTTGTATAAATGTAAAGGAAGCTATGTTTTGTTAAAAGAAGTCAATAAATACTGATAATTGACAATTCATGAAAGTGAGTGCAATGTAGTATAACAATCAGTAGATTTTGTAAATAGGACAAAAATTGATTTTTTGAATTCTTAAATTATAAAAAACAGTTGTGAAAACTATGTTAAGCAGTTGGGAAAAATAAGGTTCTCCCCCCCCTGGAATTTTCTCACGCAACGCCACTGGTGATTAATAGTTTTATAATAAGAAACGGTTCTTTTTAAAAAATTTAATAAATAGAAAATAAAAAATTTGATTTGTTTTTGTAAAAGGTTCAGTGATAAATTGTGACCTTTTTATTACCAGATATCTGGAAAGGAATCAAGTACTAATGTTTAAAAATTGATATTTGTTTATAATACGTGGCGCTACAACAGTTTCTCCCACTCCACCCTTTTTTTTTTTTTTTGGCTGATTATCATTGAGAATTTTATGCTGATTCAGATAAATATAAAAATATAGAACTGAAAGTTAATGAAAAATGCTCTAATTCGAAGTCAAAGTTTTAAAAAATCCCACTAAAACCCCTAATATTCGCCATTTTTAAAATGTTACTTTGCTGTTACTTTTGCTGTTACTACTGTTACTTTGCGTAATAAACAGAGCTGGTTTCCATCAGTTTAGCATTATTATTTTAGTGTCATAATGAAATGAAATTAATCGAAGTTTTTAAATAAAGGTCGAATGTATTGGGTTGAGGAATAATTCATGAGCGTTTTTTTCAAATTTAAAAATGCACGCAGAAATAAAATGCATTGGCAAAATGTTTTATGTTGTTTGAAAGAGAATGTTTTGCTCTACAAGATAGTGTGTTTTGATTTGTTAGTTTTTTTTATTTTTGTATATTTTCAGATCATTAAAATGGAATGTCAAGTGGACAAAACTGAGCATTTTCGACACCATTTGCTTTTTGCATTTAGTCGAGGTGTTAAGGCCGCCGAAGCTGCTCGTGAGATTTGTACTGTGTATGGAGAAGGAGCAATGCCTGAAAGTACCGCCCGCCGTTGGTTTCGCCCTTCAAAAATGGGAAATTTGACCTCAAGGACGGATCACACACCGGTTGACCAATTGAGTTCGACGAAGAGCGATTGAATCAACTTCTTCACGAAAATCCACGTCAAACGACCAGAGAATTGGCGGAGCAGATGGATTGTGATCAAAAAACTGTGGTGAACCACCTTCACTCAATGGGCAAGGTTCAGAAACTCGGCGCTTGGGTGCCATACACTTTGAGCGAAAACAACAAAAATCAACGTTCCACAATCGCCGCCGGTTTGCTCGCTCGTCATCGCTCAACACATGATCACAAACAGCGTTTTCTTTACCGCATTGTCACTGGCGATGAAAAATGGTGCCTTTACGTCAATATGAAGCAGCGAAAAGAATGGCTCAGCCCCAAAAAACAAGCGACTCCGCGAGCAAAAAAAGACCTTCATCCTCGAAAGATCATGTTGTGTGTATGGTGGGATTGGGACGACATAATTCATTACGAACTGCTTGAGCGCAACCAAACAGTCAATGCGGAGCTCTACGTTCAACAACTGCACCGACTCAACGAAGCAATTCAGCAAAAAAGACCAAATAGGCGAAATGGCGTTCTTCTGCAACACGACAACGCCCGTCCTCAAATCGCCAATATGACCAAAGCCGCGATTCAAGAACTCGAATGGGAAGTGCTGCCTCATCCTTCATACTCTCCAGACATGGCGCCGTCAGATTTTCATCTGTTTCGATCGCTTTCGAACGCTTTGCGCGGTGTATCGTTCAATAATGACGTGGAATTGAGGGCTTGGTTGGACGAATTCTTTGAGTCAAGACCGGGAGATTTCTATCGCCGAGGCATCGAAAAACTTATTGAACGATGGGAGGAAGTCGTAAACAACAACGGAGAGTATATTATTGATTAAATCGTTGTAGTTTTTTTGTTTAAAATAAATTTGAAAAAAACGCTCATGAATTATTCCTCAACCCAATAGAATTTGAGAATGGAAACAAAGCAATGAATAATTATTATCGTACCGTACGCTTTTTATTAAAGACAACGCTTTGCGGGTTGTATTTT